>NC_045690.1:13351868-13654898 GCF_003331165.1 Xiphophorus hellerii | reverse complement strand
ACATTCGTATTCAGTTTAAACCGAGATAATACTTCCCTCAATCTGCTGCTCCTTCTATGCTCCACTCGTCACGTGTGTTTTCATCACTGCCTGTCTTTTTTTTTATTTTTATGAACAGTACTTCTCTGCAGGTTGGCATGTCCTCACAGCAGCAATGTCAGTAGCTTCTTCAGATGATCACTGGGCTGAAACAGGATGTCATTATGACAATTCTGCTTTCTAAAATCAGAGTTGATTATATAATTAAAAAGCCTAATTCTTTATTCATGTCTGGAAAATGTTCTACAAAACAAAACAAAACAAAAAATGTAATTGCTCTTAAATCAATATGTACCTTTAATTTCTGTTAATCTGTAAACATAGATGAAAGACGGTGTCGTGCTGCAAGAGTATGCACAGCATTCTATTTTCTTTTAAATAGCATGTTTACCAGCTATGATGTCTGAGGCATGAAGTTTCTAAAACTGCCATTAATGACAAGGACCAGAAGGATTTGAGGTTCCAAAAATACATTATTTTATGATTAACTCGTTACTGTAATATTTTCAGTCTTTTTTGTTGTTGAAGACATTTTCTTAATTTACCATGTTTATAGAGAAAAAACAAATGGATATAACAATGTTTTTTTTTTTTAAAGTTGTGTTTAATTATCCCTCTGTTGTAATTTACACGTGTAAAGGAAACTCCACTGAGAAAAGCCCCAGTAACATTCATAACGGAAGGAGCTCACATCCTCCTAAATGACTTATAGACAACAAAAAGAAATCACTTTGATTTTTCCTGGTTTTTAAATAGCTGGCCATTAAAAAACTAAATTTTTTAATTTAAAAAGAATCCGAAACTGCAGCCAGGTGATCATAGTTGATGAGCTTTTTGCTACAGATGTACAGTAGTTACTGGTTGGACCAGAACACTGTGGTCTCTCACCTTTTCTGACAACAGGCAATGAGAGATGATGTCAAAAACGGTTTTACATCCTATTTTTTAAAAACTTTTTTCAGTAAAATGAATAAAAGATGAGGAAAATTGAGGAAATTATAAAAACCTGTGGTTTCTGAAATTTATAAAACATCTAATTTTTAATCGTAACTATTAGCGACTGTCAAACAAAGTCGTCAAAAACGCCATTCCAGGATGCAGTTAAGATGGCTTTATTTTGTCTATGTTGTCAATATTCAAGAACAGTGTCCAAAAAAGCATTAAAACCGGATCCGCAGGTTTAGACAGTGATCAAGGACAAAAACCATATTAGCATAAAGCGGTCAGCAAAAAGTAAAACCTCCCCCATCACCCACTCACTGAAGTCACTAGGTTCCGCCACAGGTGATCTACAATCACTAATAACACCACGTGATCCCGCCCCTCACCTATCCACAACATTCCGGCCCCTAATTATTACATCATTACACAGTAATAATTACTCATACTACACCATAACCCAAGATATACACTACATAGAAACACACATTGAGACAACACATTCCAAAGTCCATAAAAGTCATTTTCAAATAGTCAAACAGTCATTTTCTCCTTTTTCTTCAAAATAGTCCATCCATAGTCAGTCAGTCATAGGCCAGAGGTTACCAGCACTTAGCCTAAATATAGTCAGTCTGCGATGTACATCTAGTTGTGGTAAAGTCAAGTCAAAGGGTCATGTCAAGAGTTGAGTTAAGTCAAATGTGTTGTCTTCATTGGTCGGAAGTCTCCTGCAGAAGGCATATCTTTGTGATGGGTCTGCATAAGTGGCTGGTTGGGGTCTTAATCCAGACCTGACGTACAAGTCCATTTTTGTCTGGCACAGTTTCTGTGATTCTGCCCATGATCCAGGAACCACGAGGTGCCGAGTCACCCATTATAAGGACCACATCTCCAGGAACAAAGTTGCGTCTAATCTTCATCCACTTTTGGCGCTGTTGAAGTTGAGGCAGATACTCTTTAATCCATCTCTTCCAGAAAAGATTAGCTATGTATTGGACCTGTCTCCATCGTTTCCGTGCATAAACATCATCTTTCTGGAATAAACCTGGTGGTAAGTTTGGGTTAGCCTTGAGTAAGAGAAGATGGTTTGGTGTTAGAGCTTCCAGATCATTTGGATCAGCGGATTCCAATGTGATAGGTCTACTGTTGAGGATTGACTCCACTTCACAGAGAGCAGTTTGAAGTCCTTCCTCGTCCAAATGCTGTGTCTGCAAGGTGGAAGTAAGAGCTTTTCTGATGGAACGAATCAATCTCTCCCATGCTCCACCATGGTGCGATCCAGCTGGAGGATTGAAGATCCACTTCACTCCTTTCAGTGACAGCACGTCTGAGATCTTTTCCTGATTCCAATCTTCGATAGCTCGTCTCAGTTCGCGCTCTGCGCCCACAAAGTTGGTACCATTATCGGACCGCAGCTCTTGTACTTGGCCTCTCCTTGCAATGAAACGTCGTAAGGCGTTAATGAAAGAGTCTGTGTCAAGAGATGAGGCAACCTCAATGTGTACTGCTCTGATCGCCAAACATGTGAAGATAACTCCATATTTTTTCACAAGACTTCTCCCACGCTTCACTTCAAATGGACCAAAATAGTCCACTCCAACAAAACTAAAGAGGGGTTTTTCAGGGGTTACTCTGCTTTCAGGAAAATCTATCTTGAATTGTTGTTTCCATAGGTAATCCAGTGTAACAGCAGAAATTCTGTTCATGGTGACAGTTGACAGACCACTCGTTCTTTCCCAACATTCTCGGTCAATCGGCCCATTCACTGTCCAGCCGAGCACAGTTTTAATGGCGAAAGGTCCTTCACCTTCGCTCCTAATGACCTCTAAAGGTTCTAGAGCTCTGGGCATGTTCATGCCAATCAAAAGCTCCACCTGTGCTTTGATCTCTGGCAAATGAACGCGCTTCAAGTGTGGCCAGATATCCAGATCTTGTTGCTTTGGGATGTTACTCAGGTCTACAGGCATTTTGTGCTGAGTAAAGAGGTCGGGCATGTCATTATACATGTTGCTGTCCAATCCAGCAATTTCAAGTTCAGGTACAATGAAGCTGTCCACAACTTTCTCTTGTCCCATGGTGCGCAAGAGAATCTTTGTTTTTCTTCCAATGAGATTCAGCTTATCCAAAAGACCCACTGTACAAAAGGATGCTGAACTCCCTTGGTCCAAAAAGGCATATGTTTCCAATGTCCGTTGACCTTTCTTTGATTTCACCTTGACTGGCACGATGGCAAGCTTGCAGTCCTGTTCACCGGCCCCAGTAAGACCACTAGTCTGAACTGTGTCAAGAGATTTCACTGCTTCAGCTTCATTCTTCTTCTTGTTGTAAATATGGAGTATGCTTGCATGTCTGAAACCACAAATTTTACATGAAAGGCGTTTTCTGCATTCTTTGCTGATGTGCCCGGTACACAGGCAACCAAAACAGACGCCATTTCTTCTAAGAAATGAAATCTTCTCATTATGAGGTTTCTTTTCAAGCAGAGAGCATAACTCCAGTTTGTGTCCACCTCTGCAAAACAAACAAATCTTCACATCAGTCTGAGGGTCTTGATTATTTCTCTCAACAGCAGAGGTAGTGATGCCAAAGCTATTTCCTGTTGTTCTTGGGCCAGAAAAACGTTTCCCTCCATCTGTACTCTTGGCTGATAAATTTATTGATGGAGCATCAATTAAGTTTCCAAAGACAGGATCTGTAATAATTTTGACTTGATGCTCAATAAAGAAAACAATGTCAATAAATGTTGCTCTTCGATGCTGCTTCTCGAGGATGTCACATGCTACTGTTCGCCATTTATCTTTTAATTTATATGGCAATCTTTT
This sequence comes from Xiphophorus hellerii, assembly GCF_003331165.1. Taxonomy (NCBI): domain Eukaryota; kingdom Metazoa; phylum Chordata; class Actinopteri; order Cyprinodontiformes; family Poeciliidae; genus Xiphophorus; species Xiphophorus hellerii. The sequence goes on along the minus strand of NC_045690.1, from coordinate 13,651,098 downwards.
AATCACAGCAAGCATATTAGCAGGTGTGTTTAATTCAGAAAGATCCTGAATGTCCTCCATCGCATTACAACACCCACGTAAGAACAAATAGTATGCCTGAAGAGCTTTTCCGTCTTCTGATTTAATCAATGGCCACGAATGAACTTTATTCAGGTAAGCAGATGCAATAACATGTCCATTTCCAAAATGCTCATACAGCATAGTCTTTGCTTTTACATATCCACCACCATCAGACATATGTTGACAGCTTTTGACAAATTCATTGGGCTGCCCCCTAGTGTACTGTGCGAGGTAATGCAGGCAATCGTCAGGATCACCAGTCTTTGATTCAATAACCTGTTCAAATGAGCGCATAAAGGCCTGAAAATGAAGCGGGTTGCCATCAAAAGGTTGAATTTCTCTTTTGGGTAGTGAAGAAAGACTTTGTTGATGAACCAACATGCAAGTTAATTCATTTTGTTTCTCCATAATGGATAACAGATTTTCATTGGTTGCTGATTGAGCAGCTTGCTGCAGATGCATATTAGATATTGTTCTGCTTACAGGATGAGAAGGTCCAAGAAGAGGTGCAAACTTCTTCTTTGTCACTTTTTGTTGTACTGTTTTTATTTGAAACTCTGCGTTTTCATTAACTGTATTTCTCTTTGTCTGTGGAACAAAAGTATTAGCATTAAGAGTTTCAACAGCATTTCCTTTTGTTTTAAAATAGGATTCCATTCCATTAGATTTCCGTGAAACTGAGCTTTGTACTGCAGATCCAATTTTCAGCACATTCACTTTTGCGGCAGTTGCAGCTATTTCTGCTTCAAGTTGAAGCTGTTCTTTCCTTTTCCTAAGTTGCTCCTCTTGTTCTTCAATGCCATGTTTTTCTTTGAGCATATTTTGACGTGTGAGTAAAGCAGCCATTTCAGCTTCTGCCCTGAGACGTGCAGATGAAGTTGATGATACTTTGGAGCTTGACTTGCTTCCTTGATTTGAAACACTGTCTGATGGCAACACATCATCTTGAATGTCATGCTGGAGATTAGCAGATAACTGAGGCTCCATTTGTTCTTGAACCTCCACTTCTTTTCCTAATGGAGTTTCCTGTGACCGTAACATGTCAGAGGATGACCTGCTTGAGCATTTATTTGTTTCAGAAAGCCATGTTTCAACATCCTCAATAAATCCTTTGTTGTATTTAGTGATACTTGAAAACCATGTATTTTGTTTATCTTTCTCATCAAGCGGAATTAAAGACAGCAAAGATTCATGCAATATAATGGCCTCTTGAAACAGGTGTGTTAACTCATCCAGTAGTGATTTTACTTGTGAATAATTTTTATCATCTTTCATTAGCTCTTTAAGGGATGATATTACACCTTTCATTTTCTTTACACACTTTTCCCGCTCTGTTTGGATCGTTTCAATTTTATTTGCGAGAGCTTTCTCAGTGAGAACGATCGCTCTTTTATCCTTTTCAGGTTTCTCAACAGCTGATACAGCAGACGATCCACTCATTTTAATCCAAAATAGAGGAAACTTACAGGCAACAGCGACTTCTTAAACTTTATTGAACCCACGCAGAGCCACAACACACACTTGCACACCAAAATGCCGCAGCCGCAGAGCAAAACGTAGCGGGGGTCGTGTCGCAACAACAGCTCCACATGGCAGAACCAAACTGCGTTAAAAGAGCAATACGCAGCACCAATCATTCAGGTTACATACCACTGTCGTCTTCTACTTCTTTGTCAAACGATCCTCATTTCGTAGGTATAGTGGCTGTGGTGTGTGGGCTCGCGTTGGCGTCCAGCTGTGCGAGAAAACTCCGTTGTCGTTGTTTTTTTTTTTGCTGACAAATTTTAGCGACTGTCAAACAAAGTCGCCGAGCAGCTGAATAGGGGAATCCTTGTTGACGCGCCAGCTGATCAAAAACGCCATTCCAGGATGCAGTTAAGATGGCTTTATTTTGTCTATGTTGTCAATATTCAAGAACAGTGTCCAAAAAAGCATTAAAACCGGATCCGCAGGTTTAGACAGTGATCAAGGACAAAAACCATATTAGCATAAAGCGGTCAGCAAAAAGTAAAACCTCCCCCATCACCCACTCACTGAAGTCACTAGGTTCCGCCACAGGTGATCTACAATCACTAATAACACCACGTGATCCCGCCCCTCACCTATCCACAACAGTAACCGTTCACTATTTGGAGGGATAATTAAGACAATAATATGTCTTAAGCGTTCAAGCAGAGGCTAGGAACTTTATCCTGTGAAGAATAAAAGGCTGAGCCAATAGATTAAGAGAGATGTAAGGACCATAGAAAAAGATCATTAGCTAAGTAAAAGACTGATGGGGCTGCATTCCAGGAGAAAATAGACTCCAAAGTGGGGCAGGAACAACACCTAATGAACAGAAATGGAGACAGATGAGTGTCAGTAAATGGAGTTTTCTTGATTCAAACAATGTGATTTGGAGTTTAAGGGATGTGATGTGGTCTAGAGTTGTGTTTATCACGTCAAATGTTCCTTATGGTTAATTGTGACCAATTTAAAGGTTCTACTTACACTGGTCCAGGTATGGAACTGATGTTGTGACAACCAGATATTATTTAAATTATAATATTTTGTTGTTCAATTGCAAAATGACTGGCAAAGCTGAAGCAAATTGTGACAATGTCTTCAGAGCTCTAAATCTACAGTATTCTTTTTGAATGTTCCTATGTGATTCATTTCTGGTTTATTTACCAAGCCAGATACCATTGGTATGACTGCTTTTAGCTTTACAACCAAATGGTTTATCATTTCTACTCGGTCATTAACTTCTAGAGCTTATATGTGATGTTTAATGAAGACTACAAGTGAAATCAATGTTAAAAGTCCCTAAAGAGCTCTACTGTTGTGGTTTTTAAAACAGAAATCACTATTGAACATGCACAACATGGGCTTCTACATGTTTATTTCAACCTATTAAAATATATCAAAGCTACACAGTTCATATATATATATATATATATATTTTTATTTTTTTATTTTTGAAAATTAAGAAAAAGAAAAATCCTGGCCAGATATATATATATATATATATATATATATATATATATATATATATATATATATATATATATACAGTACAGACCAAAAGTTTGGACACACCTTTTAATTCAATGAGTTTCCTTTATTTTCATGACTATTGACATTGTAGATTCACACTGAAGGCATCAAAACTATGAATAACACATGTGGAAATATGCACTATACAAAAAAGTGTAAAACAACTGAAAATACCCCTTATATTCTAGTTTCTTCAAAGTAGCAACCTTTTGCTGTGATTACTGCTTTGCACACACTCTGCATTTTCTTGATGAGCTTCAAGAGGTAGTCACCTGAAATGGTTTTCACTTCATAGGTGTGCCCTGTCAGGTTAATAAGTGGGATTTCTTGCCTTATAAATAGTCATGAAAATAAAGAAAACCCATTGAATTAGAAAGGTGTTTCCAAACTTTTGGTCTGTACTGTGTATATATATATATATATATATATATATATACTATGTATACAGTATATACATATACTGTATATATACAGTATATATATATATATATACTGTATATATATATTCATAACCTCTCCTTCTGTTCGCTGATTGGTCCGGTTGAAATTCAACAGAGGAATCAACGTTAATGGGAGAAAACCCAGATGGAACAGTGAAGAGAGATTAGAATCTTTCTTCTGATGTAATATTATATTATCTGAAGTAATATTACTTCAGAATGAAGGCCAGATAAATGCCATTGGACCTTTGAATAACATCTGAATGATGGCATGTTGTATGGCCTGATCTATGTAAATGTTCACTTTGGGAGAAATGTTGAAACTACTGTAAAATATTTCACAAAATCTTTATTCTTTCTGGTCATCGTTGAACCTGGTGACACCAATATCCCAGACAATTCATGATTTATTGTGGTGGGCCATGCAGAAATCAGTAAAAAGTCCACACTTCATAAATCAAAATGTCAATGTATTATTTAAAAGCCAATGACTTATTTATTGCTGGTTTATGTTCATACTAAACCTATTACCCTGGTGCCACTGAGGCCTGTCAAAACATTAAAAATTCATGCAAAACAATCCATATTATTCATTAATAAATGCTTTCAGGTCATTCATCATCATCGACTCAACAGTAGGTTGAAGTTACCAGAGCAAGATTGCCCTCTGTAGTAATTCTTTCAACAATAAAATGCGAAAAATTTGCCAAGAAAGTTTACTTCTTTGTCACTAGGAGGAGCTAACAGTCTTTCGATATTAGGAATATTTACTGTGTCTATAGCTTTTTTTCTTGTGCCATCTCTCCTTCTGATGTTTTTATGGATGACCCCTCACAGGACTCATTCCAGCTCATCCATCAAATGAAGGCTCCAAATAGAACAGCTTACGGATGCCATTAAAACTATTATGGGGTGATAACAATCTCCTCACCTCAGCCTCATTTCAGCCATAAAGACCTCAGATTCATTCTCACTTCATTAATATACCATCTTTCAAGCACTATGGCTTCCTCTCTGGACAAGTTTAATCTCGTATATATATTTTTTTCTTTCACTGGATCACCACATCCATAAAAGAGGGAACATACAGTATGAATTTATAGTAGCTTTGTGGCTCATTTTTCTATATATAATGTTTTTCTTCTTTTTTAGAAAGAAGGGCTATAGTCTTATCATGTCCCTGCGGGAAAACTTGCTTATGGATGCACTGGCATAGTTCCTCTTGCACACAGACTGAGCTGCATTTTTCTTCACAGTGGGCTATAGATGGAGACAGAAACAGGGATGCTTTCTCACCTTGGGGGAGCTATGTTGGAGACCAGATGCAATTTGACTTTGCCTGCTTAAAAAACAGCAGATAAGAAGAAGACGACTCATACTTTAAGAAAAAAAGCACTCTATTTATCGTCTTTGCCTATTTTCTTTGCATTACTTTAGTTTTATGTTTATGTTCAGTGTTACTCATATGACTTTATGAGGATTTTGTGAAGACAAGCAGTTTTGAGTTGTTTAATCCTAGTCTGGGATTTTTCTGACAGTATGGTCTTGTATTAAAACAAATGTATCATAAATACAGCGATCGTAGCTTCGGTGAATGTTTGAGAGAAATTTGATGTTGGCAAAGTGGAATGAATACCACAGAAATGTGACAAACTTCACTCATTCTTAACAATGGGCATCCAGACCCAGATAATATCACCACTATTTTAAGCATTTAGCAAAAACCACAAGACATACTCACAGCAGTGAGTATGTCTTGTGGTTTTCGTGTGTGGACTTTGCATTCTATACAAGTACAGCTATGAAAATAGAATATTATCTTATGTAGGCCAAGGAGAAAGAGAACCAGACATTTGCTCAGTGGCCAAAAGTCTGTTTTACATTTCATTTGGATTTACATAACATTTCTCTGGTGATATTAAATTAGAAGAACAACCAAACCTTGAGAGTTGTAACAACTGAAAAAACTCAATTATTATTTAGGAAGGACCATGGTTGCAAAGAGAAAAGTACGACTTTTAATATTTCAGTCCCCTGCTGACCCGGTCTTTGAACCAGTCTACTTGGATGAAAGCTGTTGAGCACTCACAGGGAGGAATGAAGTGGTTGAACCCAATTTACATATGTCTCAAATGCTTTTAAATGTTTGTTTAATTCAGGATTTAATTATTTTTCAGAATGTATCTAAAGATCCTGTGTTAAATTAAGTCAGTGAACAAAGAAACCTTGCTTGGAGCTTGAATGGTGAAACAGGAGAAAAAAGTTTTCAATGTGTTTTTAGAAGAGTGGATTCTGTGCCCATCTGTAAGGAAATATGGTGTTCAAGTTGTTGTTATTTATGTTAAATGAAAGTAAATGCAAACAGTCATCTGTGGACTCTTTTGGACTCCTTTGATTTTTTTTCTTTTCTGAAGGGAAGCAATGCTGACTAGTAGGATGTATTTTGGAATTGTATAATTCATCTATTCATCCACAACACGGTCTTTCCATCAGTGAGCTACGTTTTTGGATGTAAAATTTGTGTGTTTTGTAAAACTGCAATGGAAACACATTTCTTTTTGAATCACATCAGTCATGTTATCAACAACTGGATGTTACTACTGGCGGAAAAGATAAAAAATGTGACAAGAGGTGGTAGGAGGTGAGGTTTTTAATGACTTGTCGCGTGTTATTCACAAGTGATTTTAATTGCATTTCTTGTATTAATGGAAACTTTGCAATTGCAGATTTTTTTTACATTTTAATTTTTTTACATTATAATGGAAACACGGCTACTGGCAAGCTGCGTCCACGTCCTTCTTCTTGGTTCAGGAGGGTGGCCTCGTGGTTTAGTCTGGGCAGTTAGTTTGCTTTTGTCATCTGATATTCATCAAGGTCAGTGAACCCCTACTTATTGGCCGTTGATTGGCCAGAAGACATTGGCAGGATGTGATCAATCCTCTACTACTTCATCCAATGAAGGTGGGGATTATTTGGAGGAGATCATAGTTAGTTTTTTAATAATTATAAATGATTAAAGTCCCTAAGGACTACGTTTATAGTGACTGCAGTCTTCATTTGCAACACATACAACAAATGGTTGGATAGGTTTATTTGATATTACTTTACAGAGATGTAGATTTATTTATTTTCATGTTTCAGACACTTTTGAGAAAACTTGCAGGTCATTGAAGTGGAACCATTGAATATAGAATATAGTTAGAAGAACAATGTTGTTCTAGTGATGCCATTGGACCTTTGAACAACATCTGAATGATGGCATCCAGATGTTGGTTCGTGTAACTTGGTTGGAGGTAGTCAACCTCATCTTAGACGGTCCACAGAATAACATAAAAAATGTTGTTACTGCAATGATTTTGATATGGTCTGTTTATGAAAATAAAACTGGATATGAAACAAGAGGGGAGTAGCTTCATTTCTAAAGTTCCACCGCAGAAACAGATCCTTGCATGTTTGTATTGGATTTTGTCTGGACACAAAGTCCAGTATTTTTGCAGAAGAGACAGCAAGTTAATTGAAGATGATGTTTCAGATAACAACTCCTGAGTGGACCATTTTTCTGTGTTAGACCTCAGCTCTCTGTTGCGCTCTACTCTTTCCCTACTCCTTTCTTCTTCTGTCTGTTTCCTTACCCTTCGATCAAGGTCATAAATACATCCAGAGTCTGTGGCTTCCCTCTGTGTGATCACAAACATGACCACTGCGTCACAGTGTCTCTCTGACAGGCAATTTCACTGGAAAGATTATTCTTTGATGTTGGTACGTGATAGCTCTCAGCGTTCTTTTCTGTCACGTGCTGAGGATTTTTGAAGGTGTCTTATCATGATACTTATTTTAGACCAAATTTACAAAGATTAGCACAGGATTATTGCATCTTCTCCCTGATCTATATCTACAGCTCTGTCAGTTTCAAAACAAAACAGCTTTAGATTCAGATAAAGCACACAGTCCCTTGCAAGCATAGCCTAACACGAACAAATACACCCTTCTTTAAAGAAAGCCATGACAACCACCATTTCCAGTTTACCATAAGCGTAGTAATGGATACAGCAAATATGTTGAAGAGGGTGATCTGGCTAGCATTGGGCTTTTATGCATACAGGGTGTTTACAGCAGTAGAGCTACTACCCCATATATGGAGGCTATTTGTTTTTAACACAGTCTTGCAGGGTTTGATTCCTGACCTCTTTAGCAGTAACGTATGGCTTCCGCTGTTGTTTGTGCTGGTTTTCTTTCTAATTACTTTAAAAAAGCAACAGAAACTTAAAAAAGAAGAGTGTGTATGGAGTAATGTGGAATACAGATATGTCGCACAAAAAAACTGAGTAATTCCTGCTAAATATTTTTACAAGCTGTTGAATCCTTATGATCCCACAGCTTAATGTTGTCTTTCTCATCTTTCTAATCCTGATTCATTTTCTTCCCACCACAGCAAGGGAAGAAAACGTTGCCACCTTCCGTGGTTCGGAGTACTTCTGTTATGACCTCTCCCAGAACCCGATCCAAAGCAGCAGCGACGAGATCACTCTGTCCTTCAAGACGTGGCAACGTAACGGCCTCATCCTTCATACAGGGAAGTCAGCTGACTACGTCAACCTGGCTCTAAAGGACGGTGCGGTCTCCCTAGTCATCAACTTGGGTTCTGGAGCATTTGAAGCCATCGTTGAACCGGTCAACGGGAAATTCAATGACAACTCATGGCATGATGTGAAAGTGACCCGGAACTTGCGACAGGTAAGGCCCAGTCTTGGGGAAGATTACTCCACTTGCAGTTAGATTAGAAACCTGTTTATTTTGGTTGCACCATCATGGCAGCACTGTTCATTTCATGCCTCTCCCCCTAACCTGCCTTGTTTTTGTCTGCACAGATGTTCAGATTCATTTCATTTGTTTTATTTGTAATTTTTAGTAAATTCACATCTTACCCAACCCACCTTTATGCCAAGCCTACAGGTACTGGACCCGACTTGGTAAACAAACTCCACTGTATGGTAGATATCATTTAACTCATTGTCGTTCCTTAGTTTGCAATCTCTCTTTTATTCCTCCTGTGTGATTTCTGGCTAAGTTTGCTAAGAATGGTACCAACAGAATTAAATGACTTACTGGGTTCTGAAGTTTTTCCTCACGCTCTTGAGTCTTCTTTTCCGATTGTTTCACTTCAATATCAAACTCTACGTATGTAGAAATCAGGCCGACTCATGCATCGTTATACTGATTAACACAAGGCAAAACACACTGTAGGAGGCAACTGAATCTCACCAAACTAAAGCATTTTACCTGTAATAAATTCTCAGTAACAGTAGTTAATTTGGGAGTACCTTGGACCCATGAGGAGCTCACTCATTAGGTGTTCCTGTAACTGCCTGATAGCCCAATTGCCCAATTACAATGGACCCCTGCCTATTCGCAGTTCAGAATTTGCTGATTTTTTTGTGGATCTGACTCCACTACTTTACTTCTGTGGATTGACCAGTTTAAAAGTTATTGGCAACATGAGAATGGAATTTAGTTATGAATTTACTGGCAAGGCAATGATATAAACATTATTTAACAAAGTAGGTCTGAATTTTCAACTTACCAACATTCATTTAGTATTGAATCAGTAAAGAATTAATAAAGATCAGAAATGTTTAAAAAAATGAAGTTAAACAACATGGACAAGTTTAAGTCCAGTAATATTAAAAATAAGTTTAAAAACTTTATAGAAATTTAAAATAATCAAATACATGTACATTTACAGGATGATGATTTGTATTGAAAGCTATTCAAAATAGCAAAAATGGATTAGAGTCCACAAGTGAAACTCTGACCAGTAAGAAAAGCTATTAAAAAAATTAATTGCTTTGTATTTTATTGGCTATTATGTCACTGAATCTTTGACCATTTCAAATGGTTACATTCTTTTATAACAATGTAACTAAATGCATCAGTAATACCTAATTAGTTACACTAGATTTTTCTCTTCCTACCAAAAAAATGTTTAAATTTTAAATTAGGTATCATGATACCATGTTTTATAATTATATATGTCACAGTTGTTTAGCAGTGAAGCTATCTTTCATAAATTGGTCATTTTTCTTGCTGCACTTCTTCTTTGTCCTGCATGTTTGCTTTTGACTTGTGTGCAATGAAAACTATTTAAGTTGGCTTTTCTTGTTAATGTACAGCAGTAAAATTAGCCAGTTGTTGATTTTAATTATTTTCTTCAACAAGTTGCTTCTGCAATCTGACAGAAAGAATATTAAATTGCTCTTTTTGTGCCCATGGTTGTCAGGTGACGATATCTGTGGATGGGATTTTGACCACCACGGGTTATACCCAGGAGGACTACACCATGCTGGGCTCAGATGACTTCTTCTACGTGGGTGGGAGCCCCAGCACAGCCGACCTGCCGGGATCTCCAGTTAGCAACAACTTCATGGGCTGTCTCAAGGAGGTAATGTAGCATTCTCACAGAGATAAAATGTGTTGCTGCTGAATTTCAATCAGGCCACAAGAAGTCTGTAAGCTTTCACTACAAATCCTGACTGCACAGATGTGGAAATGCATTTTATTAGGTCCATAGAGACACGGTTCAATCCATGACTTTGAGTTTTTGTGGGGGGGGGGGGGGTTATGCTAATTTGGAATAGGTGAAAATGCAGATGGATAGAAACTGTGCAAACCAAAGCTGCAGAGTTGTTAAATTTGAAAGAGGTGGAAGTTGATTAGAAAATAGACATGGATAAATAACATACATAGTGTGCCTTTCCCACTCTTCAACTTCCACTCACCCTTTATTTAGTGACTCATGAACAGTTTTATGGCCTCTATGGAATGGTTATATGTCACTCAACAGCAGTAATTTATAAGGAATAAGTATAAGGTACACAAGTTTGAATTTATTGGTTTCAAATTTTGTGTTCTGAAGAAATATCTTCAGACAGTCCAAGTAGCAGGTGTTGATATTGCTTAACTGGCCTCACTGGCAGGCAATGTGTGGCTTGCAGAGAAATTTCTTGAAGTTTCTAAGCAAAATCTTTTCATCTCAAGGTAACATCTTTCAGGCCTCAGCAAATCTTTTAAAACATCTGGAAAAAAGCAACTTCTGTTCAGTTTTTCCAAACTGATGATATTGGAATCTGCAGATATTCAGAATTGTACGACTTATTTAAATCTACTATTTTCCATATCAAAGCTTCACAGGGTTCCTTAGATTCCATTGTTCTGAGCTTTTTGTCAATCCAATGAGTCGCAGTGTCGCTTACTGGAAGATAAGAAGTTGGTCTCGTCAATTTGAAAGACATTCTACCACTTTTCATTAAGATTTAAGTGAATGTTATGTTTTAGCTTTTCTTAATAAATGCAGCCCTTTGGTTTAAAATTTTACCTGGAGTTCCTGAAGGCGCTATAAAGTATATGATTCACAAAGTGAGTCAGGATTCGCAGGCAGTGCTTTAAACCCACTGCTACTGTGTTTCTGATATTTGGTTTTATTAGTGAGAATTTTGTTCAGGGACGATAACTGAACCTTCAAGCTAAAGGAGAGGGTCCCCTTACATATAATATACTTGAGATTAAATTGATTATATGTATGCAAGCATTAAAATAACTGATTTTTTTCAGTTACTTTTTGTTTCATACTACTAAATCCAAGTGGTACCCCAGCTGAGCAGCAGACTGTTAAAGCTGCTTTTAAAGGTTATTGCATCCTGATACCAATACCCAAGACGTGAAACTTGGCTCAGAGAGTCAACACACACAAACACACCCCCACGTGTGGACAAATATATTTCTCCCTTAAGCTTATGATGTCATATCTTTGCACTTAAGTAGAGCCAGTGGAGTGCACTGTGACTGCAGGGGCTTGGCTTTCTCCATCTCACACACACACACCCACACACACGCCCGCACACACTGAGTGTACAGCATCATATGGCTGCAGGGCGATGGAGGAAGTGGCGCAGCAGCCATTTAATCCCCCTCTGGCCTACTTCCTGCTCTGTGGCACGCTGGGCCTTTTTTCAGTTCTCTGCACCACCCACTCCTGTCATGCATGTGCACAGACACACACATACACATGCACACATAATTAGAGATGTGCACAGCCATGCATTCACTGATTCATGAACCACAGAGTCAAATATGAAAGGTGGTGTCATAGTATGAAAAAGAGAGAAGTATGTTTTTTTGTTTTGTTTTTCCTTTGATGTGAACACAAGCAAAATTCATTAACATACAATGAAGCAGAGTTAAAGGATGCACAATGTTGTAGCGTAATCTTCTGGAAAATGAGTTGCTATTTTAAGGTTTCTTATTTACATTTTTTATACTTTTAAGATGCATACAGTTAATCTTTTTATGCAAGTTCAACTAATTTCTATGCCTCTGGCACACACACTGCATTTAATGAGACGGGGCACAAACTTTTAAAAACCTAGAACTCATCTATAAGCCTCACTGCAGTAAGCTTAAATTTACTATCTGTACTTTATTCCTATATGTGCATTGGATAAGACATAATTTCTGAACAGTTTAAGTTTCTGTTAGATACAGAGGTCTGCAAAAGTAGTGGAGTCATATTGTTGCTTCAGTCGCAGTGTGATATCTATTCCACATTTTTCTTCCTGAACAGGAAGTTACCTGATGTACTATCGCAACCACTTAATGTTGCATCAGATTTAGGGATTATATTATGGCTTTCCTTAACTTTAAGTTGCATTTCAGTCAATTCTAAGGCATTTTATTTAAAGATATGTGGTGATCACAAACTTTTCCTATTGAATCAGTCTGGTTGATGTCAACAATCAAACCACCTGGAGGAATCTAGAGTTTTGGGAAACTGTTTGAGTTATTAAAACATTTTCAGTTAGTCAGAGCATATTTACGCCTAGTTTTCCAGTTTTACTCCAACTAGAAACAAAATTTTGGATAAAAACAAACAATAAAATCTTTCGACTTTAAAAACTTTAAAATGGTAAGCAAATTAATGCTTGCTTAAATTATTATACATTCATCCATATTGGTTTGGTCAGTTTTTTGGTCGCCCCCAAAAAATCCACATGGGTTATTCTGAGCACCCACCTCCCAATCAGGAACCCCACCCAGCCAGCTACCCATCTGCAGCACCCACCAGTTCCCCCAGTCTGCAGTCCGGCACCTCCTCGTTCTTCTCTCTCTACCATTAGGGCTAATTTCCCTGCTGCCAGTGATCTTGTCCTCGCCATCCGCTGTGCAGCATTACGGATAAATGTTTTGTTACCATGGCACCAGGTGCTGGTTGCCCTTGGTAGCTCCTTCGGCTGGCCGGCCCGTGATTATTATGCCTTTCATAACCAGCAATTACAAAAAAAGCCTACCTCTCCGAGCCTACAAAATACATAATGGCCTACAATAACACATAATTGCTGTAATTGTGGTTGTCATTACACCTCCATCAGCCACTCGTATGGAGGCCTCTGGCTGTGGAGCGTATACTGTCGCCAACAAAGAAACACAAAGGAGGAGTTCACGGACCGGATAGCGAGTACAAGCAGAAAAGAGACTGATGATGGCTGTTGTCTGATGACTCTTACTCCTTCACATTGATTTATTATTATTTTACCATCATTTATTCATCATTTCTATGCTGAGGGGACTTTGGAAAAAATAATTTTTTACGCTACTAAATTACACCCAGTGCAACTACAGTTAATAAACCTATCCCTTGCTGATTAAAAAAACACAAAATTAACATATTAGCTGGAGTTAAAGTGTCACGAACTCAGCTTAGGTGTAATCCATGGGCGACTGTGTGATCTACAAGTAAAAATAAGTTGTTTTTCAAAAAAAATCTGCAAAGATTCTCTAAGTCTGATTATTTATTTTTTTAGATGTTAGCATTACAGTCATGTTAAGAGCTTGAATCCACTGTTGTGAAAAATGTCTCCAATGTCTTTTTTTAATTTTTTTTATACTTAACAAATAATGATCATAATCTTCCTAGTTTGTTGGAAGAAGTTGCTCCATGAAGGATGTTTTTATCCCACTATATATTTTCAGCATTCATTGGCAGACTTGAGATAAAACTTAGTCCTTGGAAAAGATGCAGACAGGATGGCTTCACTCATTCCTCTACATATAACTCACCTTTTCTTCTCCAGATGTCATGAACAATTATGAGTAAAAACAACTTTTTGCCAATTTCCTGCTGTCTAATCCTGCACTTCCTCCATAATTTTAGTCTGTCCTTAATGTTTTTCCTGGACAGAAGAGACTTCTTTCCTGCATTCACACCTACCTGCTGCCAGTGCTTTGCAAGCTTTGCCTTGGCAGCAACAACTTCCACAGGAGGAAATAATCCCGGAGCTGTCTGAAGGCTTTCCTTTTTCACTGCAACTGAACTCTGGTTTAAAGTTCTTTGTGATCTAGAACAAAAACTTTGATTTGTAACGTTATTGCAGCGGTTTTGTGCATGTATGAGGCTATTCTACCCAAGATGATTGCATGCTTGTTAGCAACCATTGCCAATCAGTCTACTGTTTTGATTTAAATAATTATTTCAGGTGGAGTCCTTAACAGGTTCACCTGTGCTCATCATTTGACTAATCTACGCTGAAAATAAGTTAGATGATCATCATTGGAAATACTACAGTAAAAGCTAAGTTTGCAAATTTGCAATGAATTAATTTTAGCACAAAAACCAGAAGCTGTATAGGTTGCAAAATGCATTCTCTACCAATTCATTATCGCTTGACCTATAATATATTATGACCTTTTGCTCAGAACAACAACTGTGAATGTTATATAAAGATGGTAAATCAGCATCAAAACTTGTCTGTGCAGACTCAGGCAGTCACTGAGAAAGCCTCAGAGAAACACAAAGGAAGAGCAACTCTGCAGAACCATAGTTAGATGAAAATTTGAGCAGTTAAATTAGTCCCAGTGCTTAATCACTGGTCAGGTTTTCTTATTTATTTTTTAACAGATTCAGCCTGAATAACCCATGCATATCCATGTACTCGGAGCTTGTCTCTATCAAATTAAACAAGTCAGTTTCTAAAGGTGCCATCATTATACTGGACTGACTGAGTGGGCTATTGGCTCAGTTTGTGATCCTCTGCAAAGCAAACCCTGCCCCCCTGTGGACAAGAGCACACACTGTCAGGGATTTGATGTTGCAAAACACTCCTCAGAGAGTCTCGTGTCAGAACCATGTGATCATTGATACTACAAGACCAACACCAGCAGCAAGGTGTTGGTTGCAGGTGTGTCTATTTGACGATTACAAGGATATGCAGATATTTCTGCTGAAGCAGATATTTATGCGCTAAGCATATATTAAGCAAAAAAAATCTTACATCTGCTTCACAAAGAGAATAAGACTAAGAACATTTCTTTTCTTAGAAGAAAATGTTTTTCTTTCATATTTCTTAAGTTTATAAGGAAAAGCTTAGTCTGTTTTGTGGGACCACAGGTTGAGAGAGTGTGTGACTTTTGTAGGATTTCTCAGGTGGAGATAACACCTGAGTCTGTGCTGGTTGGCAATCCAGAGAGGTAATTTCAAGCCTCAGTCATATTGTGTAACAGTACTCGTTCTCACACACTGATAAGGGACTGTGCTTGTGTAATGATGTGTGTCCTAG
Source organism: Xiphophorus hellerii (assembly GCF_003331165.1). Lineage (NCBI taxonomy): Eukaryota > Metazoa > Chordata > Actinopteri > Cyprinodontiformes > Poeciliidae > Xiphophorus > Xiphophorus hellerii. The sequence goes on along the minus strand of NC_045690.1, from coordinate 13,635,956 downwards.
ACGCCTGGTCAGAGAGATAATTCTGTGATGGATTTCTTTCATCTGACCATTGTCGAACATTTTCCCTCACCTCTGCTGCTCACACACGCGTCTTCAAATTTCCATGCATGTTTGTGTGCACATGCATGCTTTCTTCGCTCAGAGCGGGTATTCCTCGAGCTTCATTCTCATGTTAACCTGCCGCCGGATCTGCAAAGTGCTGATAAAGCTCCCTCTGCGTGTTGAAAGGCTCTTTCTGTACATATTGTTTGGAGGTGGCAGAAAGCTGAAAGTGACTTGTCAAATTGTCAGCTATACCCTCCGTTTGTCCCTCCTCCTTTCCATATGTTCCTTTTTGTAATGATTTATGACATGTTCTATTTGTGAGTGTACAAATGTGTGCTGCATCCACACCAACAGAGTGTGCATGTTGGAGTCGATCATGATGTTTTCAATTTTGTAGTAATTGTGCATTTCTCACCACAGAATATACTCACTATCAATATTTCTGCTTCTTTTTTTGACATACTTGAAACATTAATACAATGTCAAAGGTATCATGAGTGAATAACAACAACAATTTTTAAATAATTTAAATTATTAAGGAATAAAGCTATCCAAACCACCTTGACCCTGTGTAAAAATATAACAACCCATTCATAAATAATGACTTAACTGATGAACCACAACCTGGCCTGATTACCTCCTAGATTAATTGAATCAATAAATCACCTAACTAGAACAAGAACTTTCTTGACAATGTGAAGTAGATAAAACTGTCTTAAGAAGCAGGAACATCATGCTGTGATCTAAAGAAATTCAACAAAATTAAAGAAATCAATCTGCAAAGGGATACAAAGTAATGCATAAGGTTTCGGGACTAGAATGTGTCTTATAGTAAGAAAGCATTGAACAGTTATGAACCTTCTTAGGAGACACTGGCCTGCCAAAAATACCCATAAACTCATCCAAGCTCTTATACAAACCATAAAACCATGCACACATTTCCTCCCAAATATTCTGATTATCATTCAGATTTGAAAAAAAATATTGAGACTGAGAAGAGAGAAGTGGATTTTTTTAGGTGGAAGTTGTACGTATGTGAAAACAATAGCAGAGCAGATAAACAGCCATCCCTAGTGGTAGTCATGTGATGATCTGGAGCAAGTTTGCTTTAGGAACTCAATGACTTACAACTATTGATTGAACCATAAATTCTTGGAAAACAGTTGTCATAGTCTTTATTAATGAATTCCTTGTCGACTGAAGCTAAACTACGCTGTCTGTTTTGAGTTTTCAGCAGAAGATGATGTCCGTCTTTCTTTGACAATTGAAAAAATTTAACTTATTATTTGGGATGAACATTAGCTTCTCTAATCTACATTATTTTTCATGATTAACCCAGCAGTCTAAATAAAATCTAACCCAATAAATAAGTTATTTTCCTGAAGTCACAAAAATCTTTTCAGTTGTTTAATCATAAAATAATATTTTTTCTTCCCAGACCATTATAAGATTCTCATTGTATGTGCAATTGAGTGAAAATAGCAAGGTTCCACAACATTGACACAAAACAGTAAAGTAAAATATATGTAAAACATGCATAGACAAAAGCAACACTCATTACGTACATGATAACAAGTTAAGATGCTGCCAGTTGACTGTCATTGCCAGAAAAAATATTTTAAAAAGAAGAAACAGGCTGAGAAGATTCCTCTTTTTTCTGAGTTTATTTAGGATTGCATTTGTGTATAAATTATTATTTGGTTAAATGGAGCCAATATGTTCTTCAGCAAAGCAACAGAAACATGTTTTCCCATGTTCTTCTATAAATTCTGGTTTGTTTCTCATATTGCTCTTTCTCTTCTAGAAAGACTTTTGTTTTTGTGTCTCAGCTTCCTCAGTCTGGGTGCAGGTGTCGCTTATCGTAGTCCTCCAACACTTCCCAAGACTAGACTGATACTTTCTTTTATTTCATTTTGGAAAGAAGAGACTGAAGCTGTTCACTCTGAGAAAAAGAGGTGGCTCTTTATGAATTGTTGGAAAATCCAATATATCGACTGGAGCAGTGAGAGAAGAAAAAAAAACTAAACAAAGGGGAAGGAAAGAACACAAAGAAAGAGAGGGAGAAAAGGAGAGGACTATTTTCTGTGCAGTCCCTCAGCTCCCTTAGGGATGATCTGATTTACTGTCAAATGTGCAGCTGGATTATCAATATTCTGAGCCAAGACCCTCAATCTATCCTCACATCCAGCAGAGCTGTGGTATCTGAGATGTTCAAATAAAACAGGAAAAGCAAACAGAGCAGAGGCTGTTTGTCTTGTTCATGTCTGTGAACCCACCAAAGACAGACTCAGAGTGTTTCTCTGTCCCGAGAATTAGAGGAGAAAAAAAAAAGAGGCCTTCAATTTTCCACTCGAGCAGATTTCAATTTCCACACTCATCCCCCTCCGTGACTCCAGCCTCCCTTTGTTCACGACAACATTTAGGCTGCTGGGATGAAAGAGACTGTTTCTCAATCATTTTTTTCCCATCAAATGGAGTAACCGCATGTGTTTGGAAGCAGCTTTGGGATACAAATGAATTAGGAATAACTGGAAGTCTGCACCATCATCTGTATTTTCCTTTTTGCCAAATACTTTACTAGACAAAGGAGCAGAAACACCATGGATGAGAAGATAAAAATTAGCTACATTTTTATTGATGCATTTTAACTTGTAAGGTTAAAAATGAACAAAACTTGACTGACAGAGAAGTTGTTGGGTTAAAATACAAACTCATAATTAGCTTCTGCTACGGAAAAAAAAAATACTTCACATCTGCTTGATGGTCTGTTTTCACCATGGTTGTGAGAACTTAACATGCCATTATGTTGACAGAAAGTATTTATTTTAAAGAAAAACAAAGCTAAACTATATACATGCATGTTAAAGAAGACATTATATACAGTCATTTTAATTTGAGAAGGATGTTTTTCCTGTGTTCAGTGGTAATCAATTCTCCTGACACCAGTTAACTTAGAATGCACTGCAGAGAAAGGACAAAGGATGATTTGATATCAATAGGAAAACAATTTCTTTTTCAGATAAACGTTAAGAATGACTAGATGGATATGCAGCACACAGACCTTAAAGCCTTGAGCAAAACACATTATTCAGAGGCGAATGAGAAATGATTAGACTACCTACAAAAAAAGAAAGAAAATGTAAACATCATAAATTTTCCAAAAGGATTTGAATAAATGATAATAAATTCCAGATTTTCCTTCAGCCTGTCTCAGGAAAAAAGTAGCATAGCATTGTGGAATATTCTTGTTTATCCACTCCCTTCTTAACAATGACCAACAATTTTGACACATTTCAGTCCCGTTTCTGTGCTCACCATTTCTGTGTCAAAATATTAAACGATATACACATAAATATATGTGGATATCGTCATATCCACATATAACTATATGGTTAATGGACTATTAACCATTCCAAGCATGTTTTTCAAGGTCTTGGCTGCAAACCAAAACTACAAAATGTCCATAATCCATTGTTACCAAAATATCTTAACAAGTAACTGAAAAAATGGTGTATGTTTCCTAAATAGGGAATCGTTTATCTCTAAGTTGAGTATTAGAATCGTGTCATTAAATTTACAAAAATTCTGAGGAGGAAATTGCTTGAAGAACACCTATAAAGGCAGATAATATTCTTAATGCAGGATACAATAAGATAATAGCAAAATAAATCAGTGGGGTGGAAAACTCAATGTTCTCAAAGAACACCGAATAATGAATCCCAATCTGTGTAACATGGTGCTTTTTGTCTCCAGTAGGAGCAAATATCGGTGTGTTTCAATAATAAAGTTAATAAAAGCAGGGAAACTGAGGTGGATTTAAATTACCTCTTTTATCAACAAATAAGTATTCAACTGAATGCATCATAATGTTATCTCTTCCAGGTGATGCATCATCATAATAAAACTGTCAGAAACAAAGCAGGAAAAAGTGAGGGAGCAAAAAGATGGGTGTATGATCTCTCTGTCCTTCATAATGGATCAATAACAAGACTGTCTGTGCAAACTGGATAAACTTCAGTTTATTCCTAATCTCTTGTTTAATATTGCAGGTACAAAAAAAACTTTTGGGAAAAATTGTAGTAGATCCTGACTATGGTTTTCTGAGGTAATTCCTTGTCCAACAGCGATTGATCCAGTCCTGGTTTTAGATGCAGAGCCATCTAAGGGATCGGAGGTTGTGGCTGTCCAGCTTTGTCTTGCTTTGTGAAATTCCTTCAGATCCTTTGATGATGTTCTAGTGTACGGAGGGAAAAGTATATAAAATCTTAAATTTTTTTGTGAAAAACATTTTATATATCAATGCTCATTTACGCTTATGTGGGCACAATCAAGCGCAAACTGGATTTTGGGTTTGATATTTTCTGTAAAGATATAAACATTAACATATTAACATATCAAAGCCAACATTGACAGTCATTCCAAAACCCACAAACACTTTCACAACCTCAGATACATCATCCAAATGCTCATCATGAGTAACATAAAAAAAAGAACACTATGCAAATCATAGTTACTTGTGGGTTAAGCTTAACATATTTTAAATTATGTCTCATTCATTTTATTGGGGGGTGGAACAGGAATATAACCCACAGGATTTTTCTGAATAACTTTGCCATGTAATGCTATTTGCTTCTTCAAGTTGTGAGAGTTTCCACAAGAATTTTGTTTGCTCAGTTGGTAAATTCTGTAATCTTTGATCCTTCAACAGGCGCAATTGTTCGTTGTGAGATCCCCAGTCAGTCTCGTTTATGTATTTAACTCTCATATCCAACACCATCGGATTTAGGCATTAATATTTGTGTTGATAGAAAGACCTAAGAGATTTTGCTCTGATCATTTTCATTATAAAATCTTTTGTTGTCTGTCATAAACCTGTTTTAGTTGCAGATCTTCATCCAAAATCTTTAGGTTCACACTGTGAGGAGGGCTGAGAAGAGCTTTACCTCATCAAATATTTTGCTTTATCACAGGGCTTGCTATTTTTGGGAAAATAAACTAGCAAAAATAGCCAAAATTGTTCCTACCTTACCTGACTTTCCTTAGGTAAAATAAATTGGTCTTAGATGTGTCATTTTCATCTTTGGTTATTTTGGGTATTTTATTTAAACTGTTAAATATTGTGGAAATGTACGAGTACTGAGATAAAATACATCTCTCATCATTATTTAGAATCCTTAATAATAGGTTAAGCTATGTATTTTTTCAAATGGAGAATGTGTCCGTCATTATATAGTCTGAATAGTCATGCTGTTAATTAACTGGAGCTTGAATAGAAATTCATTTTCACAGATGAGGACTGTATTCATCTGGAAAACCCAGATAATTTTTTTTCAAATTCTTTGTCTAATTGCAAAAACAGAAATTGAAGTGACGTTGTTTTAATGTCATGCTTTTCAGCTGATTGTGACTTCATTGTTGCATTTAGAGAAGAGTACCCAAATCCATAATTTACTCATCACAGGTGGTGTACAAGAACAATGACATCCGTTTGGAGTTGTCCCGGATGGCTCGGATTCTGGATCCAAAGATGAAAATCCAAGGTGAGGTGTCCTACACATGTGAGAATGTGGCCACATTGGACCCAATCTCCTTTGAGACTCCAGAGGCGTACATCAGCCTCCCCAAGTGGAATACCAAGAGGATGGGATCAATCTCTTTCGACTTCCGCACGACTGAGCCCAATGGACTCATCCTCTTCACTCACGGAAAGCGACAGGAACGCAAAGATGCTGCTCGCAGCCAGAAAAACACCAAGGTTAGTTTGTGACCCCTGAAATATATTTTTTTTTTAATTTTTGCTCCCATTACTACAATGTTCCTCTCACCATCTCTGCAAATGCAGGATGTTGTAAGACCAAAAAACATGGTGCTTTTCCTTATTGGTGTGTTCTGGTTTTCCTGCACAGGTGGATTTTTTTGCTGTGGAGCTCCTAGATGGGAGCTTGTACCTACTATTGGATATGGGCTCAGGGACAATAAAGGTGAAAGCCACCCAGACAAAAGTGAATGATGGGGCATGGTACCATGTGGACATTCAGAGAGATGGACGCTCTGGTAAGCAAAGTAGCTGTTTGTAGAAATGGGAATTGCTGTTGATGAGTTAGACTCACTGCCTTTATAATTAAGCACTCAATATATGCCTACATAACATATGCCTACCAACTATTTTGTTTAGTAGGAGCAGCCAACCTAGCTTTATCCAAGCCCACTATGTGACCCCTATCAAACTTTATTAGTACTGATAATGTGTGTCCCAGAACTCATCTGTCTGCAGATCTTCATGTTGTTCTGAATGTCAGATAATTGAGGAAATGCCTCTAAGACTAACGCCAACTTGTGCTAGTTGTAGACAGCCCAGCTCCTTCACATCAAATCATTCACATCTACATGTTCAATCTTAATCTTAAACATCTAAGATTAAAATGGTCAGATGTTAACCATTATTTAAAGAAAATATAAGTAAAAGTTACCATAGAATTGCACAAAAAAATCTGTGAGGGACGGCGGAATCCCAGCTCGAAATTCCGTGAAAGAGGTGTACAGAGCTTTGTGCCAGAAGCCCATTAAAATGCTGTCTGCATCGTTTTAAACTGTGTGATTGTGAGTGTGAGTGGGAATAAAAATAGCAATAGGTATTTTATTCCATATAACACAGTAGGAGTGTAACAGGTAAACCTTTTATGGATGCAAACTCGACTAAAAACCCACCTGTTTAGGACTGTATTTGAAACGTAATCAATTACAAATGTATTGATTGAACTTGACTTAATGTCGTGTTTTGATTGTTGATTTTATGTTGCGCAGTGTTTCTGTATTTGATATGATGTAAAGCATTTTGAAATGCCTTGCTGCTGAAATGTGCTATACAGATAAAATTTGATTGATTTGATTGATTGAAAAGTGACCAGTAATGTGTACTTGAGTCAGTGACTTAGACTCCAATTACACACTGAAAGCTTTTTCAGGAAACCCATAGTCAGTAAAGTTTCAAATTGGACCTTTTTTATTCCTGCTTTGCTCGGCGTACCTCTACAGAGCTTCATATTCTTTACAGGTTCTAAATATCCTCATAAAATTAGGGCATCCCTAATCTTAACCACTAGTTGAGGTTGTCAGACAAAAATCTTGATTTTTTTCTAGCAGCAAAAACTTCCAAAGCACCACAGTGCCTAATATTGAGTTTCTAGCTCTATAAGGTCCAATGGTAAATCCAAGACTTAATGCCTTGGCTTTTAGCCCCAAAGAAGCACTGCACACCTCAATTTAAGCCCCAGAACTAACAGTTGAAAATGCAATGGTTCATGTATCAAATGAACAAATATTTAGAACACTCAAAGTATTTTCTACCCACAATGTCAAACCAGTGGTCGTGTGGAGGGCATTACACTACATTTTTTCTGATGTGTTGCTCCAGCTGTTGTTTTTTGTTAACTTGTCCTATCCCTGACTGCCTTAGGCACCATCTCTGTAAACAGCAGACGGACGCCATTTACAGCCAGTGGTGAGAGTGAAATTCTGGACCTGGAGGGAGACATGTATCTGGGAGGCCTTCCAGTTGACCGCTCCAACCTCATTCTGCCCACCGAGCTCTGGACGGCAATGCTCAACTACGGCTACGTCGGGTGCATCCGTGACCTTTTTATTGATGGTCGCAGCAAGGACATCCGTCAGATCGCAGAGGCCCAAAATGGTGCCGGTATCAAACCCTCATGCAACAAGCAGCAAGGAAAGCAGTGCGAGAGCTATCCATGCAAAAACCGGGGAGTCTGCAAAGAGGGTTGGAACCGATTCATCTGTGACTGCACTGGCACCGGTTACTGGTCACGTACCTGTGAGAGAGGTAAACTGGGATTTGGATTTGCATTTTGTGTGCCTTTATGTGAAAACGGTAGTGAATTATAGTTTAAATCAGAGGAAATGTAGTAACATGAAAAAGAAATATGGCCAAAAAAGCAGAAGGTGTTAGTTACTTAAACCGCAGTAATGGTCTGAGATTCAAATTTACACATGTGACATTAAAATTACTTGCACCGAGTTCAAAAATACCCTCACCTAATTACAGCAACTCGTCATATGACTGAATCTAAAACATGACTTGAAATGAGGAGGAGCTGAGGAACAAATCCTGACAGGTTTTTCTAAAATAGGATATCCAAATACACATAAAGATAACTGCAATCCAACATTAAAATTAGGTTAGATGAAAAGCATAGCTGATACCGGTAATCCAGTTTTTGTTTTTTGGAGTGCTTGAGTTTTTGTTGATGCTGCAACTCAAGTCAACCTAGAAACAACATTATTAGCTCCAAACAGAAAATAAAACCTCTCTGGTTACAATGAAAGTATCTATCAATGTCCCTCATCATAGGCAGATTGTTCAAATACCTTGACTTTTTTATTTTATTTTTATTTTTTACTTTTTCCATTTCAAACCAAATGATTGCATAATATTTTTATATCTACTTTTATGTAAAGGCAGCATATAGTCAACTAAAAGCTTAAGTCAAACAAGTCACCACCTAAATAGACATGTTTTGATCTCAATGTTTGGAGGCTGTTTGCATCCTGCTGCTATGCTCTGTGTAAAACCTTCTTATTGATGTATTAAACAAGCGAATCATAGATTACAACACACTCTCACCTGAGTAAAAATGTTCTGCTCTCCTTCATCCTTCTGCCTCTTCATAATCTCACCACCGTCCGACTTTACCGCTGAGCTGACTGCAGACGTTGTCTTCAGAGAGATGTAAATTAATTCCTAATCCGTTTACAGCTGACACACAATTTTTCTGTTCAGTATTGAGTCTCTCCTGAATTCACCACACAGTTGTAAAGAAGGTCTTCCCAAGGCCAGGAACCTACTAGGAGAAAAACTTTCATAATTAATGAGCTTCTGTGAACAAACCATTTGGCGCACAACATCCACAGTGCTTCAAGAATGCTTCTCTTTTTACATGTTCTTATGTTGCTTATTAAATTAATCTCTTTCCTCAAACTTCTGCTCAAAAACACCCCATTATGACAAAGTGGAAACAGTTTTTGAGTGTTTTGCAATTTATAAAAATAGAAATTCAAAATATTTTATTTATTTCTGATAACCAGAGTTTTCACTTGTATCAAAAGCGTTTTTCCGTAACATGGGGGGTGACATTTATCATCGTATCATTATATTTTAACAACATATTGTTTCAGCTGTATTAAATAATGACTGAATAAACAGAAAATTGTGGTGCTGTCACATTATTAAACTGAGACATATTCAGAAAAATAAAACAATATCCTATTAGGTTGCTGAATAGAAAACAATGATAAAGAGAACAAAATATCTGAACCAATTAATCCCCCATGAACAGAGTTGTGTTGAGACAAAAACACGGTGGACCGCAGACATTACTTGCCATTCCATGTCCAAGAAGTGGACATTAGCTGTGATAGAGCTGTCTCCTCTCAGCTCAGTCTACAATTAGTAGTGAGAGAGACACTTTGTTAGTTGTGCTTTCAATTTATCTTCCTTCTTGTTGTAGCATTCCTATAAACGAGAGGTTATGGTTGTTCTTGAAAGATAACTTTAAATTGGCATTGTGTCTTTTTCCATCATATAATTTTTTTTTTTGTGTACTTCACTTTTCTGACATTACATCTTTACCTTCGTAGCACATCAATAATTTTTGTTGAGAAGTTGTCTGCTCCGCCAAGCAACACGGCTGAATGAGCACTATTAAGGTGATAACTTAAGGAGCTTGTTGAGTGATTTTATATTTAAAAACAAAACTGTATAAAGTGCATGTTGCATCCTACACCAGACTATGTTTGACCTGTTTCATTTTTATGTTCTGTGATGCCTCCACCATAATTTATTATCTTACAACTGATTCCAGTTAAGGTAGGTAGGCAGTGATAAAGAGACCAAAAGGCACCTAACCACGAGAAACCTCAGTGTGTCAGTCAGAGAAAACTGTCCTGTACGCCTGATTAATTTCCTTCTTGTGTTGAGACAGTTTATTAAAGATTGATCAAAGATGGAAACCAATACTCACATTCCTAACCTTTCAAATTGTTCTCATTTCCTTTAGCATATCAAATAGCCACTTTCTGATCATATTTCCTAATTAAGTTTTTTTTTTCTCCCCCTGATTTTCCCCATCCGGTTACCTACTGAATAATACTAATGTCTCTGACTACCATGATTACTTTGGAAAAGAGAAGATGCAGGTCATCATGGGTCAATCTGATTAGAAACATTTTCTAAAAGATTTTTAAAATTAATTTCACTATCAGGAGATAGTATTTGCCTTTTATATTTTGATGAGTAAAACCAGCTCCTGTATGTTTTTAATCATTATTACATTCATCTTAAATAAACTTTGACCTTCTTTTTGTTTTTTTCTTAAAGGAAATTAGTTGCACTTTTCAACTGTCATTATTAATAATTTATGAAACTCCAGGTTTATCTAAAGGGAGCATATTATCAGGATTTTGTTTTTGCTGTTATTACAGATGAGATTTAAGAGTTACCAGGTACACTGATGTCATTTCCTACTGTATCAGAAATGATCGGATATTTTCCTGCCTCTTCAGAATCAGATCTGTCATGTCGAGCTGATTTACTTCTCTGGTAATAAAGTGTTAAAGTAGAGCTGAGGATGAGCAGCGGCAGCCAGGCGAACTGTGGAGATGGAGGAACCCATTTGCATTTATATAGAACTGTGCATTTAAAGTGAGGCGAAAGGTGTAGGGTTACTTTTCAGTCACTGTGGCCATGAGGTGATGCTTGTTTTTACAAAAAGAAAACTTCAGTCATTATAAACTGTTGGTTTCATTTCTGCACTGCAGTATGTTATGCTTTTTGGCCAAGAGTTGTTATTATTATTATTATTATTATTATTATTATTATCTAAATCCATTTCAGAAATACTTTTATATATGGTAATGTCATTCTTTAAAATACATTAGTTTTGACAACCATTATTTCATTCTGATTAAAACCCACACCTCAGTTCATTAGAAAACTTTAGTAATATGACTACATAAGATCAATAAAATAAGGATTTTACATGAGAAATTTTAGCCTGCTGAAACATAACATATAGTATATGTATTTAATACTTGATAGGCGACCTCTTTACAAGAATTACTACTTGTGGTGTGTCATGGAGGTAATCATCTTATGGGACTGTTGAGCTGTTAAGGAAGCCCAGCAATTATTATTATTATTATTGTTTGATACACCTGTAATAATACACAGTGCATGGAGGTCTTAGACATTTTAAGTATATTAATTGTGTGGACACCCTCTGTCTCCCAAGCAGCTGCGTCCAAGTAAACAAGAAATGTCGGACTTAATCTGACAGGCCACATCGCAGCTGGAACGAGGGCTTAAATAGTAATGCGACATACACCTTCTCAGTCTCAGCTGCCTTCCTCTACCCTATCTGCAGAAAAACATGTTGACAAAGAACATGTCAAGTCTTTAATTCAAACCTGATATGCGCCGAATTTTTGTGCAAAACACTTTATAAAGCTTAAATGATTATTTCAAGCTTGATGTTTAACGTTTAAATTTGCGATATGTTTTGGCAATATATTTTGGCAAGATTATGGAGACTTTGTCTCCCCCAAGTGGCCTTTTGACACCCCTGCACTCTACATATCATGCAGTAAAAGGGAACAAAAGGACATTTAGAGGACACCTAGTGCTTCAGCACATTGTTAGATCGTTTATCATATTAGATTCTTGTGACATGAACAATAATCACGTCTGATTCATTTCAACAGAAGGCCCAAAAAGGAAACCAGCCATGCTGTTCAGCTGGGGACAAACAGCACCTGGAAAAAACTAGAGCTTTCAAAGCACATTTGTTAAATCCAGGAAACAATAAATAAAATTTCAATAAAATGTTAATTTAAATAAATGAACTGTATATCAGCGTATCTTTTGTGTAGATACTACACATCAGACATCACCAAAGAGGATTATAAAAGTTTTGTTGTTTTTTTCTTTATGTCTGAAGGTTTCAAATTCTCCTAAATTCAAGATTTGAAAATGGTATAAATTTTTCACCTTTTCTCGTGCTTGTGGGCATTTTATTTGGACTTTATGTGACAGGCGTTTTAGCATTAAAAATATGCTGGAACTCTTATTTATAGTGATCTATGGACAATGTCAAAACTTTTTGAATTTTTCAAAGAGCATCACAACATTTGTAGAAAGGGTTTTTTGATCAACAGACATTCTGAAAAAATCAAAACACAATAGATCTCAGGATTCCACTTTATGAAACATAAGATTCTTTTGACTAGACCCAGGGTTCTGACAAACATTTTAAAGAGACTGGAGGAAAAGCTGTTTTTTTCTCATGATTGGGTCACTAACTCCTTGAGTGCCAGTGGAATGCCAGTTCTTGAATGCCAGTGGCCTGCAATTTGTGGATGCATTATTGCTCCCAGACACCTGAATTGTAAGGCTGAACTACCTCCTTGGGATGTCAGCTAGTTTTGCAAATGCCTGGTAATTAACCATTTATTTGAGTCAAGTTTGTTAGAGCGGGAATGCATTGAAAAGTTGCACAGCAGTGGCCCTCAAGAACTGGACATGCTGCTCCCTGTTGTAAGGGAAAGGTCAAATTCATCATTCATCTGGTCTCTCTCCCACAGAGGCCTCCATTCTCTCCTATGATGGAAGCATGTACATGAAGGTGGTGATGCCAACTGTCATGCACACCGAGGCTGAAGATGTCTCCCTGCGGTTCCGTTCGCAGCGGGCCTACGGCCTCCTCATGGCCACCACCTCCCAGGACTCGGCCGACACACTGCGGCTCGAGTTGGATGGGAGCCGTGTCAAACTCACAGTCAACCTAGGTATCGTATAACCAAAACACCTGCAGCACCAGCAGCTCTTTCTTCATTCATTTGCCCCCACATCTCCATCTTCGCCATGAGACGCTTTATCTTCCAGGGGTAACGTCTCTGATTCATTGGTTTTTCTCTCTTCTATCATCCCTTTAATACTTCCAGTGACCTTAAATTTTGAAATAGACTTATAGTTTATATTTTCTCTCTTGTTTGCATGAGTAATAAAAACAGGTTCTGCACACAGGTGTTATTCTATGTCTAAAACAATTTAGATAATCTCTGACACAAGAAATAGAATTTCTTTACAGAATCATTGAGACAGTTACAGCACAAATACCCAGAATATTATAGCTTCTGAGTCTATCAGTGAGAACAATTGAATTTCTGCATTTCTCACTAACTCCAGATCATGTCTTTTGTTTGCTAACAGCAGTATCTTTAATGAACTGTGTGCTTTCTCAGTGTCTTGTTCTTTCCATTCTCCTGTCAGCTTCATTCTTCCATCATGCTGTGTCAAAAGATGGTATTCACCCCTTCAAAGGCCTTAAGCCTGCGGCCCGTCAGGCGAACAGCCCGAGAACAGAGCCCAGCAAAACCTGCAGCTGGCTGCGACCCCATGAACCTCCAAACACTGAGGTTCTTATTTTAATTTGTACAGTAAATTCTACATACATATATCTGTTTTTGTAGAACATTTAGGATTGATAGCGTTAACAGGTGTTAGATGATCTATAAATCCCATTTAGATCATTTTCTCACTGATTACATTTATCCCTATCAGTTATTAAGCCACTTAGATTTCCTTCTGTGCTCATAATGGCCTGTAGTTTCTTCCTAAAAAGGATAGACCTTCCCAGTTTGAGCTTCTGGTGCAGCTTAGAACCAAACATAGTAGCCGAGTAGCACTCTAGACTTCACAAGTGGGGATCCGGTGCCTCTGTATGGTGCTGGTGCTGATTGGATCGAGGCTGTTTGCTCCCACTTTTCTGTTGCGGTTGACGACACATGACCCACCAGCCACGTGGTGACCAACCCACAATGTCCTCACAGCTGTTGGCAGCAGCTGGACAGGCTTTGCATTGCACCATTTAACTCTATTCTCTCCATGAAAAGCTAATCAACCTGCTTTTCTCCTGCTTTACAAAAATTTGTGACTTGGAAACAAAAGAATGCAGCAAACATTTCATCTTTGCCATTGGGTTGGAAAAACCTCGTAGCTGGTACCATAAGTGGCCATTTTAAAGTAAAGAAAAAAACGAAAATGTTAAGCCTAAACTTTATGAAAAAACTAACTCTTTACCTTCTTCTGTCTATGTTTTTTTTCTGATCAATTGGTATGAAATTAAAGATAAGAATCTAAGGAAATAAAATGGCTACTCTCCTGCATGTGTGCGTCCCCGGAAGGGTGGACTTCTTGTTTTTGGATGTCTGCAGCTATAACCTTGAAGGATGCAATTTCATCTGTCATTTATTCTTCCCCATCTAGACTGTATCAGGATAAACTGTAACTCCAGTAAGTTAACATTCAAGTTTCATTTTGTTGTACTTGTTGTCTTCTTATATCTGCTCTGCACTGCCTTCCACCTTACTGTAATCTTTATTATGTGAATATTGAGTTTGTGTCAGTTTTGAGTAAAAAAATTGAGATTAGAAAATGTTCCTTTTGGTGGACATCTGAAGGGTTTATAGTCTTTATTCTGATATTATTTATTTCAATAATTACAAACAAATAACCAAACAAAACCAACCTTCATGAAAGAAGAGTTGCACTGACCATTTGAGGACCAAAGGTTGGGATTGCTATTTATGCCTTACAGGCTCAGTAATGGTGGAATAGTGAATGAAAACCTTATTAATACAAATTCTCAAACTAAAGGCATACTAATTAAACCCCCAGGTTTATAAAAGAAGGGATTTTACCATCTTAATGTCATCCAACTTACTGCATATAAACAAAAGTTCAAAATTCCTTCTAATCTTAACACATAAATATTCAAGGTGATCAGTGGTGATCCTGAAACTAAATATGTTGGAAAAGCAGTGCAAAAAAAAAGAAAAATCAGACTATATCATGAGGACCTTGTAATTTATTCCTTATCCATGTGGTTCTATCAGCTGTTGATGTGTGTTGGTTCTTGATGCAGTGCCTTCAGAGGGATAGGAGGTCAAAGACTTCCAGCCTAGGCTCGCTCCATAAAATTCACTCAAATTCCTGGAGTGGTATAATGATGTTCAGTATTATAGAAGCAGAAATATGGAAATCCCTCCCAGTTTTTCCATGCTGGAGATCTTATGCTACAAAGGGGCTCAGTCATTTATGGGTATTGCTGTTTTGAAACGACATATGGATGTATATTGCCAAGATAATTAAGCTGAAACAAAGCACGGAATATTTTTAATTTAAATATCGATCATTGTTATTTTGGTACTATACAACCTGTACCAACCCTTCCTAATTTCGATTGCATGTTCAATATGACATGTCTTTTAAAAGTAATTACATTATCAACTCTTGATGGGTTGAGCAATAAACACAGCTACAAAAATTGATATTATTAAGATATCCACAAGTTTTCTGAAAATAATTTAACATCAACAGCTAAGTGATTTTTAGGTGAATGTTTAAGGGGTTATATATTTTAATTTTATACATTTTTAAGTATTTTGGAGAACCAGGGAGCCTTTTGTTTCTCCACTTGCATGGGTTCTTATAGATGATTTGATCATCACATCAAAACAATTACAATATAAATATACTAGAACAACAATAATCTGTTAAAGTAAAGAGTCAATTGTATTTTAAATCAGGGAGCTGCAGTGGCCATTGTTCATAAACTCTGTAGATTTAAACAAAACCATTGGTAAACAATCCAGAAAGTTGGCCACAGTCTAAACTTACCAATGCAAAAGAACTGTTTATTCCATGTAAAAGTAGTACCAGAGGGACAGTATTTCACATTGTAATCCTTAGTGTCAACCCATTGGACCCTTTGACCTGATTGTGTATGCATTTCATGCACAATAGTGAAGCATTTCTGTTAGCAAAACATGGCGTGGGTTTGGTAAGCATAGCCCTTTTGGGGTTCATTCCTGCGATTTCCCTCTTTAGCTTTTTCAACTAACTTTAGGGACATCAAAGATTCCCAAAGCAACTTCCCTTTCTCTACTTCCTCTATGACTGATATTGCTTTTCAAAGCCAGCCATGGAGCTATTCTCTCCAGTAAGTCATGAGTCTGCCAGGAGACCTTGTGCTTCTAGAACATATTTGAAACATTTTCCTAAGAAGGCATCCAGTGGTGCCCAAAATACCACAAATGTCTCTGGTCACTATAGAGAGGCAGCAACTCTTGAATAACCAAGCTCCTCATCATGTGTCTTAGGATGATTTATCTCATCCTGCTGAGGAAACTTGTTTCTGCTGCTTGTATTCACATCATAGTCGTTTGATTATAACCTACTGTTTGTGAACATAGATGAGTGATGAAACACATCAACTAGTAAATCAAAAGCAGCTGTCTTTTACCCCAACATTTCCAAATAGCAATGCCAATGCATGAAAATATTACTGAAAACTTTGAGATACACAAATTCCTCCACTAAGGATGATTACCCATCTTCCAAAGCAAGGTGAACTATGCCTTCAATCTTGAGGGTGTTAACAGTCATACATGTGAATAGCATCACAGATGTTTCTGCACTGTGACTCAAATCAACATTGAATCACTACTATTATCACAGGTAATAGCGTCCAAAGACTTTTCACAAGCTGCACACCTTCAGCCCCCTGGCTAAATCAGAAAAAAGTCTGTCCATTAAAGTAATGAACTAAATTGGTAACAAAGGGCTAATCTTGAGTTGCACAGGGATTCAATGAGCCTTAGAAAGAGGTCAGACACCCTATAATGTCAAAGACCCCCCTCAGGAAAGACAAGGAGCAGCAATTGTTGATAGAGGGTAACACCAGCAGAGTCTAACACATGACGACGAGTCAGGCTTATTACCAGCAAAGAAATAACATCTCTTGCATTGATCGTACAGACTGAATGGACCCTGGAAAATGATATGAAATGTTATACTTCCAAAGTACTCTCCACGAAACTCCAAACAACACCTGGCTACTTCGTCTGAGTCAAAAGTTCGACCAACAGTCGAACTCTCCTGTAGTGTGTACACGTATAGGCTGAAATATGGGATCTTATATCTAAAGTACAGCTTTTTGTCACCTTTAAAGGGGCCAATATGCCAGTCTACCAATCTAAAGCCACTAATCCTGAAATATAGAAGTAATATTGGCTTTTTAAAAGAGTCAATCCAGCAGCATTAAGAGCCTGAAGAGGCTTAACGGGAGTTCTATATTTAAACTGAGCTGTTTCCAATTTTGGTCATACCAGTATGATTTTCACTTTGATTTGTACTATAAGTTAGAGCTAAGCTTAAGGAATCGGTGGTGAAAGATTACGTTGAACCTGCCAAGATATATACAGCACAATTATTTAGTTAAAATAGCTGCTTCATTACAATTGAAGGTCAGATAATTGTGGAGATATCCTTTCAGCATTTTTGATCATATATCATACCAAATTCTTTAAGCATTTATCCAAAAGTTATATTTTCTAAGCAGTGTTTCAGTTAGTTTCAAAATGCAATTGGAAGAAGATTTCTGTGAGCCTGTAATGAGTAGAAGCATTTTTCCCTCTCTGCTGCATAAATCTAAATATAATATGAACACATTGTCAACTATTTTGTCTTTTTTTTTTTTCATTGTGTAATTCACTGATTGAACCAAACCTTTGTTTCCCAAATGAATTAGAACCATTTTTGGATACATTTCCAAGTCTCTTCATAGCCCGACAACTTTGTGCCTAGACTGAGTGGTGGGAAGACAAAGGTTTGGTTTGAGGCTCACTTTGTCCTTAACTTTGTGACTGACCATTGTTCTCAGGCAAGGGACCGGAGACCCTGTATGCCGGGCAAAAGCTCAATGATAATGAATGGCATACAGTGCGCGTGGTGCGTCGGGGCAAAACCTACAAGCTAACGGTTGACGATGATGTAGCAGAAGGTACTTAATCCTGCTTCAACTGGAAATGTTCTCAGTGTTGCTTTTTTCAGTGTATTATCACCATGCTGGGGTGTGTTAGTTATGAAGCATTCCTCTAATACTGTTAATGTAATTTTTTTCCTTAAATCAGCCCTTTTGTGTTAGTGTCAGACAGAGTTCTCTTTTCTTTTCGTTTTGTTTGTCTTTCTTTTCAACCCATCCCCTGCACCCTCCCCGTCTGCAGGACAAATGGTGGGCGATCACACTCGGCTGGAGTTCCACAACATCGAAACGGGAATCATGACAGAACGTCGGTTCGTTTCCACCATCCCATCCAGCTTCATCGGTCACCTCCAGAGCCTGAGGTACATTTTACAGTCATTTCTACTTTAAATGGGCAGAGGAAGGCAATATAAAGATACATTTCAAACTAAATTCTTCAGAAGTCAATACATGGACCATTTAATGATGTCTCACTTAGCATAGCTACCAGCCAAGGTTTAAATTTCTTATAAGCACCGCATATAAGAAATTTTTCCAACATTTGTTCTGAACTAAATAAAATATAAAATGAGAGTATGTCCCTGGGAAATGCATTTTATAGCACAATTAAGTAACTATGTTGTCATCATCTATTATAAAAATGACCAATTAGGTCATTGCTATTAGGCGTTGTTTTAATTTTTTAGAGGACATGAAAAAAGTTTAATAGAAAAGAGAAATTCATGGGAGATTCATCACTTTTCAATTAACCATCTCCTGTATGCTTTTTTCAGCTCATTACTCTTTGGAGCTAATAGCAATAGAGAAAATCTTAATAAAGAAGAACAAATATTTCTGAAAATGTTCAAGTAATAGACTGAAGAAGAGTAAATAACAAGAAACCTAGGGAACTCTTGATCAAGAAATGTTTAGATCTACTCCTTAGGAGATGTTTACAACCTTTGCAAAGTGCTGTTGTCTGACAGTGTGGTTCTTTGGGGAAAATAATCCTCATTACAGCTTTCCATATTCTGAAGGACATTTTAACCTGTATACTTACTGTAGAAATATTAACTGCATGTTCTCTTCCTTTCCACAGGTTTAACGGCATGCTGTATATTGACTTGTGCAAGAATGGCGACATTGATTACTGTGAGCTCAATGCTCGCTTCGGGGTTCGCTCCATTATTGCTGACCCGGTTACCTTCAAGACAAAAAGCAGCTACCTGAGTCTGGCTACTCTGCAGGCCTACACATCCATGCACCTCTTCTTCCAGTTCAAGACCACTTCCCCTGATGGCTTCATCCTCTTCAACTCTGGGGATGGAAATGACTTTATTGCTGTAGAATTGGTCAAAGGGTAGGTTTTACATCAACAGGATAGTCTATTACTATTGTCTGTGGCAAATAGTTTCTGGAAGAGCTTTAAAACAAATGTGTGTGTCTTGTTTCAGTTGTTGGGGCCAAAAAATATAACTTTAAGAGCAAAGTTACAAGAATTTGAACAAATCTCTTTGAAACTAAACACATTTCTCATTGCAGATACATCCATTATGTTTTTGATCTCGGAAATGGGCCCAACCTCATCAAAGGCAAAAGTGAAAGGTCTCTAAATGACAATCAGTGGCACAACGTGGCTATCACCCGAGACAATAGCAATACCCACACACTAAAAGTAGATGCTACAGCCACAAGTCAAACTATCAATGGAGCAAAGAACCTTGACCTGAAAGGTAAGCTGAGAATGTGACTAATATTGGGTCCATTTTTCATTTAAATTAATAGTATTTTACCTTTTAAGAAAAACATATTTTCTATCAGAAATATGAACAACTTCCTCAAAATGTTTAACAGGATGTTGAGGCATGAAGCTAAACCCCCATTTTTTTATTTTGTTAAAATTCTAACGTTTGAAGTCAGCCTATTGACAATGTTCAGATACTTTTTGTTTGGTCCAAATTAATTAATTGGATGTTGACAACTGTTTTGGTTCATTCACGCATTCTTTGCCTTATTTGTAATAGCATCTTCGCATTGAATTGAAATTGTGTTGTGACAGTAATGCAAACTGTTGTATTGCAATAATTTGGGCACTGAAAGTTTTTTCTACAATCTGAACCTGTTATCATATACCACATAAAAACATTTTTTCTGCACGGTTTCTTCTTCAGGTGATCTGTTCATCGCAGGACTGGGTCCAGGCATGTATGGAAACCTCCCCAAACTGGTGGCTTCCAGAGAAGGCTTTCAGGGTTGCTTGGCTTCCATGGACCTCAACGGTCGCCTGCCAGACCTCCTAAACGATGCCTTGTTCCGCAGCGGCCAGATCGAGCGCGGATGTGAAGGTACACCGTCGCTAAGATCTCTGCCTGATTTAGACTCGTACAACACAAACTCCAACTCCAACTTCAGCTCCAGCAGCCCTTTCTTCCTACTCAATGCAAACAGTAGCTCCTCAGCTCTGCATCCATACTGGAGCAACTCCATCCTACTAACTGTGTTTGTTGCCTCATTTACCCATTGCTAGCTTCATACCAGACATCCAGTGCTTCCTCATGTGCACCACCACATTATTAGCCACATTGGCTGTTTATCTACTGTACCATCAGCCACCATCAGAGCAGTTTTGCCAGTTCAGAAACATAAACTACTTACTGGTGCTGTTTTTTTGTTTGTTGTTGTTTTTGGTTTTTTTATCCAACATTCTTTTGTAAGATTTGTTTTCTCTACATTGATGTAAATGTTAAATCATAATATATGAAACAAACATGTAGATTTCTATCCTGTGCAGTCAATTAGATTTATGGCTATGTTAAATGGTTCAAACACTGAAAAAGATGGATACTTGTATGTTTACCAACACAATATGATAGATTAGGAGACATTTTCCAAATCTAGTTGTGGAATAATGATAGCCTCCTGCAAAATATGACTGAAAGCTGATTCTGAATCAAAAGGCTCAACAAAGTATTTGCCTAATAGTTTTCATACTTACTTTTATTCCTCAGAATCCAGTTGATTATCCCTCTAAGATATTTGTCACTTTTTCATTTGAATTGTACAGCATATAAATTACAATACATAAAAAAGTACTCAAGCTTTTGATGCTCATCAATCCACAGTTCAAATTTTAATCCCAGTTTTAGAACACAGCTCTATTTTTCTATTATAAACCAGGTTAACTGTTTTCATGTGATGAAAAAGTGAATTTGACTGTAAGATGCTGCATATTATAGAATATCTTTCCAATGTGCAGATGACATCAGATATGCCTGACCTCTTGGTCTCTAAATCACCTGAACGTTGTTCTTTTTGGACATATTCTACTGTGGATTAAGAAAAAGGGAGAACTGTAGAGGCTTAATAGGAAATACTTCAGTCCTGAATTTCTGAATTCAGCTGTGCAGTTTTAGGTTGGGCCATGAACCATCTGTCAGGAGTGTAGTCAATGCCTATTGTTTTAAAAGCAAGACTTGCCAAAGGTTTGAATGTTTTGTGCTGCTTCCTGCCTTATCCATGCCTTCAATGTAATATCGCTCCACATGGAAACATTTTCCACTGGCTAACAAACGTCACTGTGGATGAAAATGTTTCCATTCTTTGGTGCTTTTCTTTTTTGCTTTGTTGTTTTTGTCATCCTCTGAGGGTCCTGGGCCATCCTCCACAATCTCTTCTTGTTTGCATGGAAGTCTGTGTTTTTCTTACACCTGCCATCAGTTGGACATAATGTACTCTGAAGGTACATTTTTTAACATAAACTCAGAGCTCAATGAATGTGTTTGTTGCTGTAAAAGATCAATCTGTGTGATGTTATGCACTGTATTGTATTAACTGTGGGAAGTGATTGTTGATTGGTTTATTTTTCCAAATAAAATCTCATCGATCACAGCTGGGTGTCCATCTCATTTTAATAAATCATTTTATATGTGCTTTGGTTTTCTTTATGTCGGCACTGTCATTCTAACTGTTTAACTTTGTTTTATTATTTTTGTTTCAAGCTTCCATCACATGAAGCTGATTTGATGTTCTTTGGCAACAATGGAAAGTTATAGTTCGAGGCCACAGCACTACTCTATTACCGTCACTAGATGGTGCTGCTGAGCCTCTGGTAACCATTGAACATCTTACATGAAACCCTGATTCACATCAACCACCAAAAATAAAGGGAATGTAAACAACAAATTCCCTTTATTTTAGGGATCATTCTTTCTTTCAATCTTAGACTTAAAGGTCTGGTCAGAAATCCTTCTTTAACAGACAAAAATCAGGAAAGCCTTCACACATTTACTCAAACTGGCTGGTCATTCTGGAAAGAATTTTGGACAAACATCTAGAAATGTTTTTGGAAATTTTCTGAAAACCAAGAAAGATCTTGAAACTTGGGGAAAAAAGTTAAAAATGTATTCTTAAATTATTAAAAAGACAACATAGGCGATTTGTATTTTTCCTTTTTTTTAAGTCAAAGAAGTATAGCCTACAGAACAATTATGTTGGCAAAAGTTATCTTTACCAGGAAGAAGTGGATTGATCTTGATCTTGAAGGTCTTCATTTTTTTATTCATCATAGGTTAATATAAAAGTGAATGATTTTAACATTTTGAATATGCACATTACACAGCAGTACCAGCACTTGAACTATGAAAGGGGTGTTGTTTGCAAGAGATAAGAAAGTCATATAAAAGAAAATGATTCCTTAGCAGAGGGAAGTCAATAAATGTAGGTTGTCACATTATTGAGTTCATTGCTTGGCCCATTCATGTTTCACAGAAACAATGTAAACTTTTCCAAAGGGGGAAGGAGAATATCTAAATATGTGCCATTTCTAGTCATTTCATGGTTCTTGTTAAATGCAGGGCCTGTCTGTGTGTTTGGTGGGTATTGTTGGACTCCCACAGGTCCCAGCACAACTTGTCAGGAGGACTCTTGTGCCAACATGGGGATCTGCATCCAACAGTGGGAGAACTACACCTGCGACTGCTCCATGACCTCCTACACTGGGACGCAGTGCAGTGACCGTAAGTTCATTTGTCGTGCACACATGCCTAGCATTGCACCACACAACTCTCTGTATTAACACATTGATGATGCAATAAGTATTTTCCTGGAGAACATATAAAGTATTGCTTGTTACGCAACCTATTAATTTCATATTATGCTATTGAGCTTCTTCTCAAAGACACCGTTTAGCAAAACTACAGACAACAGTTCCGGTGCTAAAGGTTATCATCACCAGATAATTTTTGAACACCTCAAATGGGTTTCAGTATATCAGGTAGTTTAAAGGGGAGATACAGTATTTGAAGAAGTTTATTCACCTGCCTTCAAGCTTGTAATGCATGCTGGTTGTTCATGTCTGAAATGGAAAAATATGTAAAAAATCTCAAAAGCAAAATGGAAAACAAAGTGCAGCCAAGAAGTAAGCTGGAAAGTACTGAAGATTTGTTTGGAATGCCAAAGATAGAATAAAGAAAGTTTTGGTCGTAAATATGTAAGTGCAGTAGTACAGAACTTAGATTTCCGTGTTTGGCTTTCTACTTTAAATCACCAATTTAAATAAATCGTTTTCAGTCATCTGAATGAGCTAACTTTTTGCAACAGCAAAACATGTAAAACATTTCTTAATCCTTGTGTTGTCTTGCAGGTCAAAAGTGACCCATTACCATGTTAACCTGTAGAAAAAATACCCTAGACTATCTTTTTCCGGCTTGAAATTTTATGACTTTTCCTAAATTGACCCCATCATTAAAAAAAGTGATACTTTGTTTTTGTTTATATTTCCATGTGGGCTGTACACCACTAGGGTACAAGGATTGTCTTATGGGTCACTTTTGACCCGTGCATTATAAAAGCATTTAAGCACCAGAAAAAAAAAAGTTCAAAGGTCATACACAAACTCTCTCTAATACATACACACACACACACCACCCCACAAAGACACACTTGCACCCCCTCCGCCCCCTCCACACACACACACACACACACATCAAGGAAACTGGATTGATGTACAAATTGAACTTGCATTTGACCTGCACCTGCACTCTCACTCTACAGTTAACCCCTCACATCACATAAGTTCCCAAACACAACATAAAACAATTTCAGACATAATTAAAACAAATTAAGTATAGAGATAGAGGATATGAAGGTACACTGAATCTGAATACCCCTAGATGGTTTCTTGCTGACAGTCGTTTCACTGTTCAACAGGTCCTACGCTTGCACATCCTGTCCTATATGGGATCTTCAGCATAAGATGTTGAACAAATTCTTGTGCTGAAGATGTTCAACATAGGAGTGTCTTCATATAGTGAAGAACATCTTCATGTTATGATGATTTTCTTGAACATCTTGTGTTGAACATTTTGTCTTCACTGTGGAATGTTCTTCATCTTATGTTCACTATGGGGTGGGAAAGAAAGAATTATCTTTGTCTTATGTTGAAGATGTTCATTATGAAAGCATCTTTGTAAAATTAAGAACATCTCCACTTCATGGGGATGTTCTTCATCTTAACTTCAACGTGGGGTGGGATGTTCTTCGGCTTATGTTGAAGATGTTCAACATAACATTCTTATGTTGAAAATGTTCAACATAAGAACATCTTATAAGTTCAATACCTTATGCTGAACAGAAGATGTTCTTCATCTTGTGTTAAGGATGTTTGGCATAAAATTTAAAATTCAATTAATTTGCTTTATTTTGGGGCTTTTGTTAGGGTGGGTCATTTTTGACCGGTGGGACAAGGGGAGTAAACAGAATGCTAAGATCGCACGAGGGTTAAGAGGACCATGAAAGGTGTGGGCTTTTGCACATGCCTAAATGAGAGTTTCGTCAGAGGTTGTATTCTTAAAAGCAGTGTTCAGAGTCTTGGTGAACACCAAGTTACAGCTGAGAGACTATGACACCACTCAACATCTGTTCAAAAAAGGAAAAGCTGCATATGCCATTTTTATTATGGTAACACTAATCCAACTGTTTCAATATTATGTAGTATACATTTAGTCCTGGTCTTCCATTTGTCTTGCCAGATCATAGATGATGCTGTCTTGACTAAGCTGTCTTCAATCTTAGGTTTTTTGTGTCTTGTTTTTTGTTGAGTGTTTTGTTTTGCAGGTCTAATTGGTCTATGTGTTTCAGCACAGCATTTGAATTTGCTTTTGTAGATGTTTTCATTGCATATGGTTCTTTCCTCTCCTTGATCTTGTTATGCCACCGTAATGCCCACAATTTTCCAACTCATTTTCGAAACAGAAAGTTTTGCTGGTGGTTTTTTTTGCTCACAGTTGCACAGAAATGTTTCTGCTTTTCTTGTTTTGAGTTATGGGATTAGTTTAGACAGAACATTTAATTTTGTTGTCTCACCTGCTAAAGAACATAGGACTTACACCCTCTTACCTCTGATAAAAGACCTCTCCCTGTGTGGTAAAAACTTTGAATGTCTTTACATTATGTCTTTAAGGGAATCTTTTCCTTCTAAAGATAATGTAAGACATTTGCTAGAAACTTTTGTACGTTAAAAAATGGTCTAGTTATTGGATGCTTTCAACAAACTAAATATCTAGCTAAATATCCATATAGTGATATTTTAGCATGCTAACCAATGTTCTGATTTTACCGTTTCATCTTTAGAATTTACACAAATACCATATTCATTTTTTCCTAGCAGTTTTCAATGTTCTGCTTAAATTATTTTTAAAAGTGACTTCCAATTTTGTTTTATGCAATATCAGATTTATTTTTAAACAAAAATCACTAAAAATCCAAAAAGTCAGGACTGTTTTTTCTTGTATGTTTTGTCTTTGAAGTGATATAGAGAATAAATCCAGAATAAACATACAGGGTGTATGCTACACCTGGACTCCTCTTATCAAAGTAGTACAAAACACTTTTTGAAGCTCTTTTTTCATGAATTTCCACTTGCGTCTGAGTTTCAGCTCTTGGATGTTCGCACAACTTATGTTATTTAGATTGAGTCTCGCTGCTCTTTTATCCATCCTTTGGTGATTTTTGAAATGTGTTTTCTGTCAGAGGAACTATGAGTAGAGACTGACTCAGAGACCTGACAATCGTGTTTCCTATCAGAACTCATTCTGTCAAAGATTGAAAGTGCCCTATGCCAAAAAAAGAGAAATATAGAGGAAGCCCTTTTTTACTTTAAAGTTTATTCCACAAATGGCTCTGCCCTGGGTTTTTTTGTTTTGTTATGGATGATTTGATAAAACATTATGAAGTTAATGTTTTATCAAACATTAACTTCATCAAGTATCATGCTATTGAGATTACAAGCCGTAAGATAGTGAGATGTTCAAAAAAGATGAACATCTCACTTCCTGGACCATTTTCTGATGTGTACCTATGGTCATGAGTTATAGATGAAAATGATCAAATTCTGGGTGTAAACAGCTGAAAAGAGCTGACTGAAGAAGGGACAGCAGGAGGGAGGACTAACGATATAAATCAAAACTGTTTTTTTCGGTTCTTTCTCGTCATTTTGTTCATAGTTTCTGTGGTTTCTCTTATTTCCCTTTTGTTCTTTTCCATGTGTGTCAAAGAGAAATGTGGCTCCACTCATGCATTTGGACACATCTCATGGTTTTGGGAGTTCTTATAAGTTGAAAATATAGCGAAATACAATAACTTTGTGCGTCTGGGAAAATATTTGCTTAAACATGGCCCAACACAACATTTAAGTGTTCAGAGACAATTTATGGGAGCTGTTTTTCTTCACAGGCACAATGCTTGGGACCTGTTTTTCTTCACAGGCTCAAACATGAATGCACTTAAGCCATCTACAATATTCCTTTGAAACAGGCAGCTGACTCTACATTGACATAAGGTTGCATCATTGCCTGTCAACGACTTAACCTCAGTATTGGAAATTGACTTTACCGTTTCATGTGTCTCCAATTTCCTTGTTTGCCTTCCTTTCGTTTCAGTGAACGGTCACGGTCACTGTTGATGTTGCATCCCCTGACAGTACGTGCACCTAAGCAACAGAATTAAATTAAATATTTGCAGTATAAAAAAACCTGTTTTAGTTCAATAGAACAACTCCTCCATGTTTCATCAAGGTGGCTCTGGTGTGAGAAGCTGATGGAACCAAAGACTGTTTGTTTTTTGAATTCCTGTCCTTATTTTTATTCTTTTCAAATTTTCTTTCTGCAAAATTACTGTCAGGAATTACAATTCCCAATTAGACTGTGACGCCCATTCTTTAAACTACAGTATAAAGAGAGACCAAGTAACAAGAAAACTTTTGATAAAAAATTTGTTTTCAAATTTTGAACTTCCCTTATCCTTTAAGATAACTTTTTCATATCTACCTGTGTAAGTGGTGTAAGACATTTTAGTTTCTTATTTGTTTTTATGTTTTTTACTTAAACTTGTGTATATAGATTTAATTATTTAAAATATTATTTGATTATGAACTATTGTGCTTTGCTTATTTAGATGGTAATGGAATCATTCCCCAGGATAGGCAAAGGATTCATCCTTCAAACAAATTTTTCATATACCATATTTTCCCAGAGACATTAAATGACACTGAAAATTAATAAGCTAATTACCACTTTCCAGTTTGATGGTATTGCAGTACTGTAAATGTAATAGTTCACAGAACTCTGCTCTTTCTTTTCCTATAACACCCACTTAAAACAGCAGTGGCGTAACGGAAAAAGGCAGTACAACACAAATATAACTTCCTTAGTTAATAGTAAAGCTTTGGTATCCACTGCAATGATTCTGAGCTCTGATGGTAGAATTTTACACCTTCCATTATAAGGACCTGAAGGTGTCCATAACTGTTGGAGCTGGACTGCATATCCATCACAAGGCTTTCACATAACTGTGAGGAGACCTATAGAAGATGAACTTGTGAAGTAAGGCAATAAACTTAAAAAATGGGGATGAATGGAATGCTGGAAAAATAAAGGGACTGTGGAATTGGACTGAGTTAATTTATGTCTGTGTGGCTCTTTTGAAATAAGAGAAAAATGAAAGGAGGCTGTGTGTATTAGGAGAGTCGAAGGGCTGGAGGGATGGAGCATTTTTATGAATATGAATTGAATCTGTTTGTCTTGTACAGTTCCTTGAGAGGGCATTTGTTATGGCTTGGTTCTATATAAATAAACTGAATTGAAGTGGCTCACTTACCTCAAAATCAAACAAGCTTTCATCTCCAGGGCATTACTACTTAGTGTTTCTAAAGTTTATCAGGAACTTCCCATGTACATTCATTGTCAAATTTACTACATTCAATTCTTAATGGATGCTGAATATTAGGATGTTAGCAGCCAATGTTCAAGTTGCCCTAACGTTATTGTCTTTAAGTCAACAGGAATGAACATTCCAGATATTTATATATCAAGGGCATACCACCCAATGCTAACAGGAATTGCAAAAAAAATCCTAGAGCACAATCTCAGACCTTACAATCTCCAGTCTTTATGTTACAGGTAAAAAAAGACTAGTATGACCTAGTATGGCGATGTGAGTGTTATGGGAAAAGATTAGTTTCTCTAACTGCTAGGCAAATGATGTCAACCAGAAAAAAATAAACGTCTTGTAGTCTTGTTCATCAATGATTGGAGGATAGAATTTGAGATGGATAGTGCGATGGGCCTTATCTGCCATAATGTAAACATTGATCTGGTTTGTTGAGGTAAAAAAAAAAGTTTAGCTCAACAAGAAATGCACTCAGTTTACCATTCAATGTTATCTGTGTTTCCACGCAGAGGCAAAAGTGATCCTGGATAAAGTGGCTGAATTACGTTCAGCCACTTTATTGTATAGGTTTTTCTATATTCTATAGGGTGGTCGGACTCTACCTCACCTCATCTCCATGTCCGGAGATTAAGTGAGGAGCTAATCATTAAGACAATAATCAGAAACATGGCAGGAAATCTACAACAGAATGTGTGAAAAAGAAAAAGGAAGTTTCTGCCAAGTCCAGAGCACAATCATATTAAAACTGTGCAATGGGACCTGAAGTGAACTGTGCATAAATAATTGTCTGAACACCTCAATTAACTGAAGCAATGTTGGAAAGAAGAGTGGATCAAAATTATTCCAAAGATGAGAGACTGATATATTCATACAGAAAATACCTAAAGACAGTTATTGTTGCTAAAAGTGATTTTTCCACCTAGGGAAATAGACCCTTCTTAGTGCCTTGATGCATAAACCTTCTCAATCAAAAATGGGTGTTCTTTTTTTATTCTTATGACTTTAAGCAGTAAAATGCTAATTTCTTACAGGCTGTGAACAAATTTTCAACTGCAGCAGGAAATCGTTAGAATGGGATGAGGTGGGGTAACTGGTCACAAGTGAGCAGACTGGCAGGCAATCAGAGCGATTGGCAGGGTGACAGAGAGTCTATTTTCCTCTTCACTGACCTTTATATGTTCTGCTGTGTACTGGATCCTTCATTGATCTACCAACCTCAAGACTAATCATCAGCACCAAGTGCATCCATGAAGCTGCAGAGCTGCTCCTCCTCCCCTGGTTGTTGGACTGATATGGCCTAATGTCATTAAATTGTTTTTACAGATATGTGAGGTTGATGAAGGAGAAGTTGATTCGTCCTGGTTTATCTCTGGGTAAAGCAGGTACTGAATGAGCTGTGTTAATGTGCTGCTGATAAGCGGAGGATAATGTGTTTGTTGTCCTTCACCTTGGTGGTCTTCCTCAGCCGTTGTTTGTTTAATCTTTGCCCTTTTGCTGTTCCAACCCACATAAATCTGGAGCAGGAGGTGAAATAAAAAGCAGGAGAGTAGGAACTAAAGAATGTGTGGTTGTGGGAGGAGGTGGAGCTGGTGTTCTTCAGCTGGTGGGGGGAAAAAAACGGCCATGCATCACAGCGGACAGGTCATTTGAACAGTGCAATGCTGCGTCTAAGGGTTTAGGAGATTAGAGAGGCTAATAATTTCTGAGGGCCATGCTTTATGTTAATGTGACAGGCTTTGCTGTATATTTCTGCTGAGGCATCGTCTTTGTTGCTCTTAATTTTCCTTTAATGGAACTTTTGTGTTTGTTTCAACAGCCAGCTCACAGATTTTACCGGCTTTGGAATTACCTTGCTTTCTGAAACAGAGGTCGTCCTCTAATTATTTCCCCCAGATAAAAGGAAGGACGTCACTGGCACACAAAGTTTAGCAGAAACTGTGGACAGGATTAGCAGATTTGGACCCAGTGTCACTGTTTTACATTCCATCTTTGCATTTTTCAACAGCAAAAGACATGAGCCTAGATTATCCTACTGACAATTTCCAAAAACATTGCACACAGTTATGATTAGTTTGAAACATTATGATTAATGAGTAAGAAACCTCTGCACTGATAAGGCTTGCATGACTGATGATTTCCTCTGAAATGCAGATAAAACACTTTTATAAAAGAAGTTTTATTTAATTAAAGAGCTTTTGTTTGCTGGTTTAATTAACTGAAACATTCCCTCAGAAAAGATAAGTACAGCTGTGATAAAAATCCTATATTTTTAGAATTTATCTTGCAAATAAAAAAAATTAAATACACTAGTTAGTGAAAGGTAAATTATTTTAACAAATATTATGCCCATAATCCTTTTACACTGTTGCTCTTCTACCTTGTGTTTCAGTGGCGTAGGAAAGATGGGCTGCCTGGCAAAAACCAGCCAGTTGTTCTACGCTCTGCTTTGTAAACAGGGTCTGGACCCTTGGTTGTTGAGAAACAATTGCTTGCTGGAGGTGTGGACTCCTTTGGAGTATAAACAATTGGATGAAATTATGTGCCCTGCAATCAACCCTCCCCAGCTGCAAAGACAGAGGTGTTGAGCTAATCGAAATGGCTGCCATGTGTCAATCATTTATTTGTCCATCTTATCCATGGACAAATGATCAGTTGATAGTTTTCTCTGGTATTTAATAAAGGAAAATATTGTTAACATATTGTAGCAATTTTTTTTAACACAATAAAATATGGACAGAATAGATACAAAATTATGATTTCCTCACATTGTTAAACTTAGACATGTAAGCACTTAGTCTTTTAAAGAAGCTACATGAGTGATCAGGGGTTCCTCCAACACTTCAAAACTGAGTGATTAATGTCACTTACATTAATCTGATGGTTGAGTAACCTAAATAACGTATTTAAAACATTAAATATATTTATTGTTGAGCCCATGTCTATTTATTTAAGAATTTATCAGCAAAATTGTTTTTTTCAATTGAAAATTAAAATGTGATTAATTACAAACCTTACGATTAATTAGATTAATAATTTTAATCGATAGACTCACAAACTTTAAAGACAACAACCGATTTTACTTGCGTCTTGCAGCCACATTTTATCATGTTGACTCTGAAATAGGCACATAAACCCAGAGGGTCGACGCACAAAGACAGGCTCACAAGGTGAAAACAACCTATCTGTCTCCGCAGGTCATAACATTTTTCAGATAAAGCCTAATGCATATAACTTTTGAAATGTGGAAGTGATGCCTTTGCACAGTGAGGACACACTGAGCGCTAAAGCAAGACATTAAGTGACTAAATGTTCAAACATGTCTTATTTTACAACAAAATAGTTTCCAGGCTTCACACACGTGTTTTTTTCAAACACCCCTAGTACATCCATATGCACAAAATTGTGCAACTAAACCAAGATTAAAGTTGCTTCAGTTAAAATGGCATCAGCGACTGTGACTTTGGCAAAATGGAGTGATGCAATATCCTGCAATGGCCTTGAACCAGCTTTTTATTATTATTATTATTTTTCTTACATTTCCAATTTCCAACAGTATAATAAACATTTTTGATTGTTGCAGAAGATGCAGGAAAACAAACAAGCTTTAAAGTGAGTTTGTTATCAAATGCAGGTATGTGGTCTGTAATGTTATGCAGAGGGGAGAGCAGGTTGATTGGTCCTTTCATGTTCCCAAAATGATATTCAGCTTCCCCCACTTTATCCCCTCAGGCAGAAAAGCAGTGAAAGGCCTTCCTGGCTGCAGCCATCAAAGTTGACTTTCAAAATTCGAATTTGAGGTGTGTCACAAGGATGAAGACATCATACAAACATACCTCTAGATGAAGGTCATTTCAGAAGTCCACAAATTAAATAATTCATGACGCCAAGCTAGAACAGCACCTGCATAATCTTACTGTATCTGTAACTCATTGCCTTCCTATTATTGTGAGCTGGAAAAACACGTTAGAGTTGGGAATATTTCTTTATTTTAAAAAAATGCACTTATGAAGAAATTAGTTGTTTCTGTCTTAAAATTAAGCCTGAAACAAAAGTTGTAACCGAGGTATCTTCTAATTACAGTAGTAAGCAGCTAGTCTACACAAATTAATTTATACTATCTGTGCATTCGTTTTTTTCTGTAGAGAATAAAAAATGTTTATGACAGCTCAATTTCCATTGAGTGGTCTGTTCTTACAAATAACTACTTTATATGTGTTTTGTGTACAGTACAGTATTAAAAACAATAAATACATTTATTGTTGAGCACATGTCTATTTATTTAATAATTTAGGAGCAAAAAGGGTTTTTCAATTAAAAATGTTATTTTTTATATGCTTGGTTTGTATTGAGCAGCCTTTCAAAGGAACATTTTACAAATATCTAATTTATATATTTTATGTACATAGTGTTTATTCCTTTGAGTTTTGCTGTAGACTTCATTGTGTGTAAAACTTCTGGTAAGATAGCATAATTTTGTGAAGAAATCTTAAAATGCTTTACAGCAGCAGTAAAGCAGTTTGTCTTGGTTTCTAATTGACTAATGTGGACTGTATTTCTGAAGTTACTGGTATGGAGTTCGGGTGGCACATTGGCACAGTTGTTAGCACTGTTGACTTATAACACAATGGTAGCACATTTAGATCCTGGCTTAAGGTTTTTCTGCTTGGAGTTTCCATGTTCTTCTTGTGAATGTGTCCTTCCACAGTCCAAAATAATGACTTTTAAGTTGATTGGTCACTCAAAGCCTACCCTTAGTAATGAGTGTGTGTATGAACATGGTTTGTCTTTATGATGGACTAGTGACATGTCCAGTGTGTAACCTGCCTCCTATCTGAAGTCTGCTGGTGACAGGCACCAGCCCCCCATAACACCCGTGACTGGTAAAAATTCATCAGTACACTGATTGCCAGTGTTTCCATCCCTGCATGGATGACGTGCTTACCATTTGTGAGAAGAGTGCACAGCTCCAAATTGTGCCAGATTCCACTTGGCCTTGTTGACCAAAGGAAGTTATGTCATCAGGACAAGGACTTCACACAGCCAGAACAGTTTCTTCCCTGCTCCAGTCTGCCTGCCAAACAGTGGTCAACCCCGCTTCAGCTGACAATACCCCATAATTTATTTATCTGCATGCTTCTCACCCCGAACCTTAAAGGATAATATGGATAGATGGGTAGATGGATGTATTGATGGGTTTATGGAGTAATATAAGTCAATTAATTTGAAAAGCAATATTCCCTCATATGTAATGCTGCCCCAGGCTTTCAAAAGTCCAGCTGCAGATGAGCAATTTTGGGTAATGTGGTTTAACAAATCAGGATTTTATTTTATTCTCATCCTGACAAATTACTATTAATTTTGCAAAAGATGCAAGAAACTCTTTTAACAATTCAGCTAAAAAGAGTGATTTTATTCCTTAGAGTCCATTATTTGAAATGCGTTCATAAGAGACAAGAAAAAAATAATTTTATTTTCATCCTCTAGTTTGATATGAGGATAATCATATCCGTCCTTTTTTCAAATTCTGCCTCAGAGTAAACAAACTAGTCCTTTGTTGTTTTGTCCCGAGTTCTCATCTTTGCATCCTGAATGCAAATTCCACATTCCACATTCCTTCATCCTTGAAGTCACTCTTTTACCTTTCTTTTACCTCTGTCATTTCTCCCAGCACCTCCTCAGTAGCCGTCCAACCCCTCCTCCTCTTCTCTCCTGTGCACTCCACACTCCCTCTCTTTCATCCTGTGGCAGCTATGGGATCCAGTTCGTTGCTGTTCCCTTCGTTAAACAGCCAGAGTGTCCAGACTGAGCGCATACATCAAATGAAGGCTCTACATGGATTTGGACGACAAACAGAAAAGGAGTTTTACTGTCACTGAGATAAGGTGCTTTAGGAGATATTTTAACCCTTTTGGAATTAAAAAGAGGAAGAAACAAGAGGAACATGATAAAGTAAAAACTCCAGTGGATTTACAGAATTCAGGTTTACGAATGGGTTGCCCATTTTGTAATCTACTTTCTAAGGATTCCTCAAGATATTTTTCTAGGAGTGAATGGAGAGATGATGTGAGAATAGTGAAGCACATTTGGAGCATCCAGTCAGGAGGACCAGCGAAACCACAGCTTTCAAACAGAGGAGGATGCATGAAGTGTTGATCCATCCTTACTTTTTATGGGCCATTCATTTTGTGTTTCAGAGCAGCATATGCTCTTCTCAGGTGGATGCTTCTGTTCCTTTAGTTGACCAAGTTTAATGAACTCTGACATGAAAAGTCAGAACTGTTGGAATTACTGGTAGCTCATCGACTCCCAATCGGCTTTATTTGCTTCAACATGAGAATATTTCATTGCAGTATTCTGGCAAACAGTGTGACTTTTTAAATAGTCATCATTATGTGTCCCATTGGTGTTCTACCACTACGGGGTCCTAAGAAAAGGAGTTCATGTCAATTTCCTGGACTGACTGTACTCTACCACAGTGCTTGTATTTGGTGGCTTATTTTAGG
This sequence comes from Xiphophorus hellerii, assembly GCF_003331165.1. Lineage (NCBI taxonomy): Eukaryota > Metazoa > Chordata > Actinopteri > Cyprinodontiformes > Poeciliidae > Xiphophorus > Xiphophorus hellerii. Next base: position 13,601,308 of record NC_045690.1, on the reverse strand, counting down.
ATGTAGTGCTGCATCTGCAGAGCAGAGATCATCCCATAACCACAGACCTCGAGTGGCAACAGACCAATTCGATCAACAACTGTATGTTGGGAGGCATCGCTTCTCTCAGCCTGTATCCATTTACGGCTTCCCAGCAAATCTGAAGGGTTCTCATGGTAAGTGGTAAAACTTCAAGATCTGTAAAGCTTTCAAGATGTTACTCTTCCGACTTCTTATCCATCTCGGGTTCAATAATGTAGAAAAATGGTAGGTCTGTTTGGGGTTTAATGCTTGGTTTTGAAAAAGAAATATGCTCAATAGCTGCATTGTTTAACTTGTTTCTTGCAAGCTGGTGGGATGCTGCAAGGCAGACTGTTGTCAGTGTTGGTTTTGCTAAATTAAGAAGTGTTGTTCAAGGATGTTTTAGATTTTTCCTCCAAAACTTGTATTCTGCATTCCTCTCCTCAGTACGGTGTTTTATAGACGTACAGTAGGGGGAGCTGATGAGCTTTCAGTTTTATCTTTTTACAATTGTTTTATTTAATTAAATTAGATCTTGATTAATTAGGTCTTATGTGCCAAAATTTCATATTTTTCTTTGTGCAACATCCTTACAGCGATATGCATCAGGCAACACGTAAAAGTAGCCTGACTCAAGGTTTGTAAAGCTTGTAATTTGTTTTGCTAAAAAGCTAAACCCATCTAGGATAAATCCATTTATGAAGTTCTCCAATATTTTGACTTAGAAATATTAAAGTTAAAGCTGACTGAGACAGGTTCTATTGACTGCTTTAGAAAGGGTTTTGTAAACCCATCTTTCACACAACCACATTAATAACACTGATACATGTAGCGCTATAGTTGTATTATGGTGCAAGCAAATATTTAGTTTTAGTTCTCTTTAGAAAACACCAGAATTTCAAGACAAACAGTAACTGTGACTACTTCCTCTGATGTCCATTAACAAGGATAGACTGACAGAAAGGCTAACAACTACCATTACTATGATGGTTATCTGCTTTATTAGACATGTACTGGGTTTCAAATATTCAGTGATTAGTGTTGTATAATCTAGTCCAGGTTTGAAGAGTCTATGTATTGAGTTTGTAAACTAGGACAGATTAAAGTTGCTCAAGGATAGTGATAAACTAGGTGGAATCAGCTTTAGCCTTTTTCCGAAGCCAACTTCAGCTCTGTTAAATACAGTACTGATGTTGCTAATGGTAGTTTATACAGGCTAATGGGCAGCAGAGGACATAGGCAATCCAGTGGGTGACTAGCCTCAGAATGCTACTCACTGACTTGTTCAATGCTAATACAAGTGAGTAGTCTCTTTCTCATTCTTCTGTACCGGCCACTCACTTACTGCCGATTACAGAATTACACAAAGGCCCTGAATGCAGTGCCATACTTTTAGACAATCATTACTGCATATCATTTTTCAAGAAGGGCCCAGCCAAAACAGAAGACATTTAGCCCTTGATATTTGTCCCAAGCCTATTAGAGTTGCACTTAAGAGGCAGCTTTTTTTTGTTTAGGTAGGACTAAGAGTAGGTGGCCAATAAGTAGATTGGCAAATTGGTTAATGTAAAGGAAATATTTCAGCATGTGGGCCAAGGACACTGGCCAAGGTCAGTTGCTACAAGGTATAATGGGCAAATGTAATGGATGACAGGGTCTCAAAATATTTATTTTGTGCATCTTTTAAGATTTAAAGATCAATAATTGGTTTAGCAGACTAAAATACAGTCGTACTAAATTGCTACAACTATAAATATATGAAAGCTAAAGAGCATTTCACCAAACACGTGATAGAATCAAATGTTCTGTTTCAATGAAAATGATTGGACTTATAAACCAATAAATATATTTTCTTCATTCCCATTATTACCAGAAAATGTGTCACTCATATTTGTTTTTTAAGGAAAGTATATTTTGGTTAACCTTGCTGTCATGACACTAGATAATAATTTGAAACTATGACACACTGATGATGGATGGTTTTCAGCTTATATAAAGAGCAACGTTAGCTGTCCTGATTTTTGTTTAAGATTTACAGCTTCTCCTTCGGTTCACTGATAAAAAAAAATTCTGCCAGCGACAATCCAAGTCAAGAGGAGAAAGCTCAGACTATGCAGGCAGAGAGATTTTTCTTTTCTTTTTTTTTTGAGTAGAATTGCACAGGAAGGCAATAGCCATGGTAGTAGTACCTTGGTTTCACTGCAATTTTTAAATAACTATTATAACTATTATGACAGAGGAGCCTTTGTGTCTTTCTATTTAAAATGAGCTAAAATGCTTTAACTAGCTATTTTTAGGAAACAAACTTTATTCTTTTGTGATAAAAAGATAAAGAACATGAATATTGTCCATATTGGCCTCTGTTTATTACTGTATAGTACAAAGCCATTGCACGGACACTAGCATCCATAACACAGTGCAGCTCATACAAAATTCTGCTTTGACTATTTACTGCCATCAAGTGAAAGTAGCATGATATATAAATATTTGTTTTTCAGGGGGAAAAAAAAACAGCACTCCTTCCCATCCCAGCTGCCCTCCTCCCAAATTCTCATAAAATAATCTGGAACCTTCTTCCCATGATTTAGGTATTGAGTTTGAAAACTGCAGTTTTACGCAAGTCCCTTGAATAGTTTATAAAGATTTCCTCAGAACCTTATCATTACTCTATAGTCTTCTTTGATGTGCAAACACATGCATTAGTTCTTGCAGGAAACTCCACCCACTTTCATTACTTTTGTTCAGCTTGGTATCTGATGTATTGTATTTGAAATATGTACTCTGATCATGACTCTAAAACAACCGACTCCCAGTAAATATTTCATTGTTCAGTGACTCCCCACGGATAAAGATAAACAGATCTTTACATCTCCCTTTTAGGTCAGAAGTGGAATAAACGAGTGAGGGATTATTTGGAAACACACTTGAAGTGTCCTCCCATATTCTGTATTAGCATATTCTTTTAGGGGGTGAATAAAAGTTTTTTTTAATTCTTCAGCAGGCGTAGAGAAAACTGCAGTGTTATTATCAGGTGACTAATTTGCACAGACTAAAGCAGCTTGTGGAGAGAAGGGGTGGGGGGATTCTGGCTCAGGCAACAAAGTGCTTTTGTGACAAGCATTATCAACCAGAGCCAAGAATTGCCTCCTCTGCCTGTGCCTGCTCATTAGCATTAGCTAGCCTCTGTGTTTGTTCACACATGTGTCAGATTGTGTATTTTTTGTTTGCTCAGTAGGTGCAGAAAATTAGCGTTCTCACAACCAACCCCAGTGCAATTATCTGAATACAGATGCACTCATTCTCCAACTCTAACTGGTCCAAATAGTTTATTGAAACTTCCATGTACTGTACATTCACATTCAATTAAGTTTCTCCAAAGGGGCACTCTTTAATAATTTCATGAACGTATGAGTGGACAAAACACATAGGCACTTGGCGTATTTTTTTAGGATAAGAAAAGGTAAGGATATATCTAAGTTTCTGTTTATTGTCTGCTCATTTGATACAACAGCATCTTGGTGCCTGTTTGGTGCCTGTTGCCATAAACTCCTGCAAGACCTACTGAATCTGACATGTTTGATTTGAGTTTAAGTTTTTTTTTGGCAAAATAAGTGGTGTGTTTAAATCAAATATTCAGTGGTGTGATATGGTTTTAGTTATACTGGCAAGTTTGCTACTTATTCTGTTATTGCTGATGGTTTTTCAATTCTACTTCATTTTCTGTTCCCCTAAGCTGGAACCATGTACATCTTTGGCAAAGGGGGAGGCCTCATTACATTCAACTGGCCAGCTAATGAGAGACCGAGCACCAGAACCGACAGGCTGACCGTTGGTTTCAGTACATCCCTGAAAGATGGCATATTGGTCAGAATTGATAGCGCTCCTGGTCTGGGGGACTATCTTATGCTGCATATAGTGAGTTATCATAAACATCCATCCATTCTTGCTTTCTGCGTTCTAATCTGGCATATTAATTCAGACCATTATTAAAACTGTCCATTGAAAAATGTCATTTTATCTACATTTTCATGCAAATTGCAACAGGAGTCATATGTTTATTTATTTTCTTAATTTTGACAAGAATATCTTTGGTATGTGTCTTGTTGATGACGTCATGTTTCCGAATATAAATATTGAATTTAAGCTTTCTAGTGAGTTCTGATAAAAAACAATGATTCTTCAAGTTAAAAATGATCTGTTTCAGAAACATTTTACTTCATGAAGTACTTAAACATAATGATTTTTTTTATCAGTAAATGTTTACTCTTTCAATCATCTTCAACTCAAGCCCAGTTCATGATTCATCAACTCTCTTCCTTTCATAAATTATATGCAAATCATCCTTGAAGTAATGAAGTAATGATCCTTCAAATTTCAGTAATAATTCCCAACCAAACAGAACATTAATAAAGAGAACTCCCAACATCTCAGTACCTTAACAATAGTATTTCCTTACTTCAGGAACAAGGGAAGATTGGCGTTACCTTCAACATTGGGACTGAGGATATCACTGTTCAAGAAAGCAGCACCCCAGTGAATGATTTGAAGTATCATGTGGTTCGTTTTACCAGGAATGGTGGGAATGCTACGCTGCAGGTGGATAACTGGTCAATCAATGAACACTTCCCTACAGGTACAGCAATAATGGTTAATTCTCACCTGCATAACAGACTGCTTAAAGAGCTCTAATGAGGCAGTGGAGTCACATTGTTGTGCCACACCTTGAAGAAGTCACTGAACAGCATCTGCCTCAAAAATTAGTGTAATTAAAGTTTCGGCTCAATGCATGTTCTTGTTCAAAAAAGAAACTTTGAATTTTAATAATGGCATCCAAGGTCTCTGTTGCTTTTTATATCTTTTTTCCCTTTCCATCAATCTGGTTCATAATTCCTTTTGGTCAAATACACCAGGTTCCATTTCTTCATATGTGATCAGCTCTCAGGAGCCTTAGTTTTGCTTTAGCTAGTGGACACACGAATGTCTTAGAATGTATAAACAGATTGCATGGTTATTGAAGAACTTACTAACATAGTCTCTAGCTAACATATAAGAATTGTTTTACTGTTTTTATGCAGAAAAGGTCAAATCTAAAACAAATCTTCCAGCTAAAATTATTTTAACCTGATGTAAAGTGTTCTTGAGTTTTTCACAATGCTGATATCAATAAATGTTTTTATAAATGTCTTTTTAAACTTCAAAGGGAACAGCGACATTGAACGCTATCAAACGGCCAATAAGAAAATTCCTTTCAAATATGTCAGACCGGTAGAAGAATGGCTACAAGAGAAAGGTAATTTAAAATAAAAACTTTCTGTTTGTCTCTACTGTCCTGATGTTTAGTTGCATAAAATAGTGGTATTAAAAGCATGTTTCATCACTTTATATATTGTGTGTTTAGAATGCTTTAAAGCTATTCTGTCGCAGATTTTGAAGTAGTCCCAATTGTTCTTATGTACCAAAATAAATGTTGCTATTTATATTTAGTATAAATTTGTATTTGTATAATAAAGCATATCATAGGCTGAAAATTAGAACTGAACAAGTATGAAATAGCCAAATAAATATTAACAAATGAAACAATAAATGTGAAATAAAACATCATCAACCTTAATTAAAAGACAACAAGATGCACATATGTTTTTTTTTCTTCATAAGTCAGTGCATGGTGATATGTTATTGATCATAAGTGAATGCATGGTGATATGTTAGTAGAAATGAAACTTGACTTTAGCTGGCCTGTTTGTAGCTCTATTAGTTACGCAAATATGTTCATTTATATTATAATCTGAATGATATAACTTTGAAATAATAAGTTATAACAATGTAAGAATGTAAGTAAGTAATATATTGAAATATATTACTTCAAAATATGTTGAAGTAATATATTTTTATTTATAAAAAAAGTTATATTTTTGGAGAAAAGGTAATTCATGAAAGCTTTAAACTAACATGCAAATGTATATTTAGAGCCAATACAACATGTATACCTAACAACTGTACCCCAGCCTTCAACTAGGTTATGACACACCTAACTGAAAGAAATATAATTAACTTGATTTTATAGCTTGATTTTCAGATACAGAAAATGACCTTTAGAACCTGGCCTGCTAAGTCTTTTATTCTGCCTTTCTTTTCTACAGCAGTTTAAGAGTGATGTGGCTTACTGGTGGAATATAGCATTGATTTGGTCACAAGTTCATACATTTTTATTGCATTGAAAAATGCAATAGATAGGGCTGATAACACAGCATCTATTATTATCCCATAAACTATAAATTTTAACTACTATTTCTTACTTATGATTATTGAAACATTCTTGCTGATGATTGTTTCTTGCTGTGGATGTCATTTTTTAGGACGACAGCTTACAATTTTCAATACCCAAGCAACAATCACAGTTGGAGGTAGCGACAGAGGCCGACCTTTTCAGGGTCAGCTGGCGGGTCTGTATTACAACGGCCTGAAAGTATTGAAAATGGCAGCTGAAGCCAATGTCAACATCAAGATTAATGGCAGTGTGAGGCTGGTGGGGAATGGATCCAGTGTGGCAGGTTCAGCCAGGACCACAACCATGACTCCAGAGTTATCCAGCAACGTTTTAGAGTCGACCACCACGACCACTACAACAACCACACGGAAACACAGATCCTCCACGGTACAGGTGGGACGGTCAACAAAACTGTGTCAATGTCTTTTTTTTAACTTTCTTTCAAAGTGGTCTCTTAGTTCTCAAGGCTTTGTAAAAGAGTCTTAGTTTTTAAATACAGTGTCCTTAAATGCCTTTTCATTTATTTTTGGTCATTCACTGTGAATTGGTGAGTGTATCTATGCAAACATTAAAAGCTTTTCAAAGTTGTAAAAAGGCATAATTAATTATTTTATATTCCATTGCATAGTGTTTTTGAGCCCAATTAGTCATACATCATATGTATCACTTTATTTATGCTGAACATATGTCAGGATGTATAAGCATTTTTTTTTTTTTTTTTATGTAAAATTTTTTTACATAATAGTTTCTATTTTTCCATTAGTTGTGTGGAGTGAATTTACTTTGTATGACCTGGAGACAATGTCAAAATGACATTAAAACTGCAAACGCAGTATTTGTTTTGCCAAAAAAAAACAAACATTTCAGATACCAGATAAGGACTACAAGCAAAACTTATTTCTGCTACAAGCATTGCTTAACCATGTCAAGCAATGCTTATTAAATATTTGATGGTTATTTATTAATGACTAATAAATAGTCACTAAGGTCTGTTATTGACAATGGAGGCAATCAGTAAACCTCCAAACTCCTCTGTTCACCCTGTTTGTTGTTTTCTGTGCTTTCTCCTCACTTTGGATGCGCTTTGTGGTATGGTCTGATGAAGAAGCACGGGGCAGAGGAAATCGTGTCCTCTGCAGAGTGTTCAAGCGATGATGAAGACTTGGAGGAGTGTGAAACAATCCATCCAGGTGGGCTAGGTTAGTTTGCATTTGCTTGCTTTCTTTGTGCACACTCATCTGCAGCAGAGGATCATATGATCCTCAAAGCATCACCCCCCATGGTTATACAAAGTGTAACTTAAGCTCTTACCAGCTTTAGTTGCAAAACATCCAGTGTAGTGACAGGAATTTGTTCCAGGTAAAACTGGAATGTTCAAAAAGAAATCTGAAAAGAAAATTAGTGTGATGCTAGCTGACGTTAGATCTAATAAAATGAGCTACACTTGCACATGGGGTCTTTTAAAGTGGTAAACATGGTTTCCAGAATACATACAAATGTTGACAGCTGAGAGGAACAATAGGAGTTAAAACATTTGTGGAATTTACATCATAAATCTGTCAAATTTGTATGGAGGTGAACCATGTTCTCTGCACTGATGCTGCTAAATGTGTTTTATCATGTTTTAGATCATCGCTCCTGCAGTTCACAGCTCTTCTGATTTTCATTTTAAAAAACTGTATTTTAAAATATGTCCATTGATAAATTGAGAAATGTCTAAAGATTTAATTTCAGTCTTTTTTGTTCTCATTTGTGTTTGTTTTTTCACATTTAGAAGCTTGCACTGGTAAATGTGATAGAGAACAGATATCATTGAATTTCTGTGTACAGGTTTTTCTTTCTTTGGGTCATACTTTTGCTCTTAGGTGTACTCATTATTCTGTTTTTTGTATCCAAATAGATTCAAAAATTTTGATAACTTAAGTTAATCAATCAATTTGAAAAAAATTGGGAATCTCCCTGACATTAAAAAGTGTAGTTTTGACCTATTTCAGTGATAATGCCAAATGATTAAAATGACATTTCTCTATGAAACAAAAGCCTTTACAATGAAACAATTAAGTGTGGACATGTACACTTTTTTGTAGAAAGCATACAACTATATGTTTGTTACCAGTACTTTGGGCCCCTAAAACATGGTACGACTAATATTTTTACATATATTTTTCTGTTTGATAACTTACTTTGCCATAGTTGTCCTGCAACTAATGAGCTATTTTCAGGGAACTTAAAAGATACCTTCCTTGAATTTTGCAGGTAATTTTCTCAGAATTTTCAATTTACTTTCCTGAAATTTTGAATTCCCTGTCAGGAAATGCAAATAAATAACTCGCAAGTCACCGATACCTTGCATGTTACCTTTGTGGAATTTACATTGTTCATAGAACCTGCCAGTTGGTGTTTTTTTCAAAACCCAAATTCCCTTCCTCAAACTTATGGCAACTTTCCTTGAACTTACAGGTCTCTTTCTCAGAATATATCGGTTTAATTTCCATGAATCACAGATGACTTAACCCTTAAGTTTCCTAGAATCATATGATTATATGCCTGAAATTTGTGTTTTTGGTTTAGAGTTACCTATCTTAAAAATATGGCCTGGGAGTTAGGGCACAGTTTATGCTTTCTGCAATAAGTGAACAATTCTTGTGGAAAATTATCTGTAGTTGAACCACTGTTTCATACTTTTATGTTTAGTTCTAAATTTAAAACTCTACCAAATATTTAAAGTTGGCATAAAATGGATCTTCTAGATTTATATGGCTAAGTAAATATTTGACAAATCCAAAAAATATTTGGTTTAATAGATTGCCAGATACACTGCCAAAATGAATTTAAATCAAGTGATATGTCAGTTAACTTCACCAAAGGTCAAAGGGTCATTCCCAAATGTTTTCAAACAGACTGTGATCTTGTGGTGTAAAAGGGGATTCAAACGGTGCTGTGAAGCCTGAGATCCATGGGGATTTGTGAAGAAAGACAAAGACAGGGCCCCAGTCATCCAGTCATGTGTTTACACAGAAATTCACACCATTCTAACCCTAACATCATGTTAGTGTGATTGAAAGCTGCATGCTTTAGTTTTTTTTACTTTGTTTTTCCTTCAGTTGGGAAGTCAATGCTATTTCCTGGTGTTTTGTTGCCAAGATTTCACTCCCGTCTTTCCGCGAACTGTGCCAAAATGCATTCTTTTGGCCTCATCATCTGTGGCATGATGTTTTGGTTGGTTATAACTGTTTCCTCACATCTCTTGGTGTATCGTGTGGCTTTGTGTCTTGCCGTTCAGCTCTCAAAGATAAAATTACATGTTCATTTTCATCTACTATTTATCTGCCCACCCTGAACAGCGAGACATCGGCTCCTTCTTTCACATTTCATATTATTTTGTCTCCCAGTTTCTAGTTTTTTAAACATAAAAAAAGACCTTTTGTTATGAAGTCCTTAGATAACCAAATCAGTCTGTTCAGGGTGAATATTTTATTTCACTGCATGGTTTTTCATTGTCACACAACACCGGGCACCTCATCCATTTAACTCAGTTGTTTTATCTGCATTTGTGTTGAAGTTGTGAGCCATTTTTGCAGTCGCAGCGTCATCAAATCGCCTGTTTTATCCCACGCTTTTTATTTGTGAGTAGGACTGCCAGTTTTTGTTTAGAGAATTCATCAAGTGATTCTGTTCTCTGTTGTAAACCTTTCTGTCCTTTTTTTGCTTAATTTTATAAGATGGCAACGAAAATGGGTCATTCAGTTATTTATGAACTGCACCTTTACACATTTAATAAATTGAGATCTTTGATACATTTTTATCGAACATTATTAGTGGTGAAGATACAGCTCGCCTCTCAAACTGTTACTCGGTAATAAAAATCAATCATGTTTCCACAATCTGGCAACATGTTTAGGTCAGAACAGTGCATTTAAAAGAAAGGAAAATATTTATCAATAAATATTTTGTGTAGGATAACATTATCATGTAGCAACATTCAGGTATGAAAGACAACACAATGTTTTAACTCCAGTTTCTATTGCATTAATATTTTACAAGAAAAATAATGTTTACAGAAATCAGTTCCCACCTTGTTTCTATTGCCAAACACTTGAATAGTCTCCAGTGGGATGGCAACCTTCTCCATGATTTATTAAGCAGATAATTACTTGACTAAGTGTGCAGATTGGGGTGTTTTTAGTGAAATGAACTTTCATCCCAATCAATCATTAAATGTCGCAGCTTGGACTGCCACACAAAGTCCAGTATGTCAGGTTAAATCTGGTGATGGCACATACACATTTAAAAAATAGCAGAAGAAGACAGTAGAAAAAATAACTAACTTTGTCCCTTGCTCATGAATACATAATGGTCAGATGTGCCATCTTATGAAATTAACATCAATTTCTTAAAACATGACTTAAAGAGCATAGTGGCATATGTTGAAAGAGAAAGCAGATTTAAAGCTGGTCTCCTTGACATTTTCTGTCAGTAGTTATTTCCATCTATTTCGACATAGAAACAACATAATGTAAAACACTCCATAAAGAATGGTTGCTATTGGTTCAGAGTATATTAGTTCACCCCCCAAATCATGAACCAGAAGAAACTTGGATTGTGTTAAATATTCCACCTCTACTCTTGCTTTTTTCATCTGTCTTCTCCAGAATGTCCAATATTTTCTGTTATCGAAACACAAATGGAGAACAAGAAGGGATTTCAACTTGGAGTTTCAAAATAAAAAAAAGGTCAAAGATATATATATATATATATATATATATATATATATATATATATATATATATATATATACAGTACAGACCAAAAGTTTGGACACACCTTTCTAATTCAATGGGTTTTCTTTATTTTCATGACTATTTATAAGGCAAGAAATCCCACTTATTAACCTGACAGGGCACCTATGAAGTGAAAACCATTTCAGGTGACTACCTCTTGAAGCTCATCAAGAAAATGCAGAGTGTGTGCAAAGCAGTAATCACAGCAAAAGGTTGCTACTTTGGAGAAACTAGAATATAAGGGGTATTTTCAGTTGTTTTATACTTTTTTGTTTAGTGCATATTTCCACATGTGTTATTCGTAGTTTTGATGCCTTCAGTGTGAATCTACAATGTCAATAGTCATGAAAATAAAGGAAACTCATTGAATTAAAAGGTGTGTCCAAACTTTTGGTCTGTACTGTATATATATATATATATATTCCAAATCAGACCATAGATGTATCATAGCTTGAATTGCTAGACGATTTCCAAGCCCTAACGATTTAGTAAGACAAATTTAAATATATTCTCAGAAAGTATACATTAACATTAACCTTAATTAATAGAAAAATGTGTAACACATCTTAATAGATACAAGCGCTGCAAAAGTAACATATTTGATTGAGAAAAAGATGAATCTTCAGTGTAGCCCTCTCTCTAGTCTTCATTGTGATGGCCCCCTCCACCACCTTACAAAAATATTACTAAAAAATGTGTCTTGTATTTTGTGGATCCAAATCATGTATCCTGTACCATGAGCTAACAAAAAGTTAGTGGACAAATACAAACAAGAAAAAAACATTCTAAATAGCTTAGATGTTTCCTACACACTTGTTCCCCCCTTCCTCCTCTCTGAATAATTAGTTTTTTATTTGGTGTAAATTTTATCCAAGTGAGGGAATCTGTGTTCAACTTAAGTAATTTTTTTTTTATCTTCATATAAGTTGTAGAAACACCTCAAGGATGATCAATGGAAACAGTTCAATTGGTCATCCTTGATCGTTTGTTCCACTGTTAGCTTCATGACATAGACTGTGAATACTTAGTTAATGTGATTTATTGATTTTCAAACTTAATGAATATGGAAAAAAACCTCTAATACTTTTTTCCACTTTGTCATAATGGGATATTTGTGTGCATAATTTTGAGGAAAGAGAATAATTTATTACACTTTTAACCAAGGCTTTAGCACAACAAAATGTGGAAAAAGTGAAGCATTGCAAATACTTTCCAGATGCACTGTACTTCTAAGTAAAGGCAAAGAGTCCTTACAAACTGGGATGTACAATTAGTGTCTCACCAGTTTGAGCAAACTTTTTCTGTCTTCTTCATATTTCAGATTAGTTTACTCAGATTTGCTTCATTAAGCAGGAGTCCATTAAAATCCTGAGTTACATCTAAAATGTTTTGGAAATCAGCTTTACCTCTGAATTTTTAAAAAAAAGAGTATTTCTTGTTTTATTTTAATATTAGTGTACTAAAAACATATGTTTTGTGTGTTTTGTTCAACTTCTCTTATTACATGTGAACATGTGTCCCAATTGCATACTGCTGTCTGCACAGAAAATAATAAACTTTAACAATCTTATTTCCCAGCAAATCGGTTTGCATAATGAGAACATTTTCACTGTTTCACAGCTCATTGAAAAATAAGAATAGAAACCTCATTAAGTTGCATCAGGATATTGTTTTGTGCCAGTACACAGTGTTACTTTAACTGCATGTTTGTTTTATGGGATTGGGACACAGTGTCCGTCTCCTGTTCTTACATCGGTCAGACCTGCCAGTTTGCTGTGTTGTTTCTTTTATTTTACTTTCCCTAAATGCAACTTACTTTAAGCATGCATCAACATCCTGCAGTTCGACTAAAACAAACCCAAATGACAGTAGTAGTAACCCATTCTCAGCCAGTACCGTCTCCCTCTGATGTACACCCAGACTGCACGGCCGGCTCATGTTTAAGGACTAACATTATAGGGAGCACATGAGAGAGGAGCCCGTCCTCCAGTCGAGTGCCTCTCCCATCCGTGTCTGTTTTTTATTGTGTGCATCTGGTTGTAGTGTGTGCAAAATTTTAAATGGCTTTGTTCCTTCATCTTAACATTTTTCTTCATTTAATATTTGAAACTGGTCATATTTTTTATCCAGTTGATTGCTGGCATTTTGGTTCTGATTATGTTTTTTGGCATATATGTTTTCTTCTTTTTCCTCAGAGAATACCTAAATCGAAGTGTGAAATATTTTTTCCTATATTTTGACTTTTTTGGATTTGGAACTCCTTCAGTAACTAGCTTGTGTGTTTAATTTCCAGATAAACACCAATGCAAATAGTGTAAATTTAATAAAATGTATCCCCACTTCAGGATGAGATTTGAGAACACGTAAAAAAAACTCACACAGACTAGGATCTGACGCAGTTCCTGATCTACTTCTCGCATAACAATTTTAGACGTTTTACAACCTACTTTGACAAAACAAAATCTTTTTATACACACTCTGACCAAAGCAGTCAAGCGCCTATGTACTAACCCTGAAGGAATGGTTCAATTTAGACATAATTTGTTCCACATGTAGTCCATGATAGGGATGGGAATAAATTGATTTACATGGAGCCGTCATGTTGACCCTCAAAGGGCATCAGTGGTGGTACCAAAGCAGCGACAAAGATAAAAAAATATTGTCTAACAGCTAATGAAAACACTAAATGAAGATCAGCAGATACAGAAGATGCCTTCTAGATGCTTTTCAGCAACATTACTAGCACTTGATGGCATTTGATAATTGTTCAATTGTAAGAGTCTGGGAGACTGAATAACACAGCTATCCACCATGTCACAGCAGTGGTTTTTAAATGCACATACCATCTGTACAATTGTCTTTTGTGAGTGACTGTATCATGTCACTGCTTCAGAGGACCCCAAGACTTATCCCATCATTGTCCTCCAAATTACTACTATGGATGACTTGAACTTTGGGACCCTCAACATGATTTCTAGTGTCTCTCTTGACAAAATCTGATTGGTTATCATTTCTTTATATCTTGGTAGATGAGTAAAATAATTGCAGTCCATCACAAAATATGAAAGTCCTTCTTTTTTTTCTGGTTACTGTTCTCTGCTTTGTCAGACTACAGATGCGAGGATAAACCTGTAATCTACCTGATGCAAATTGTTAAACCACTGCACAGGGTGACTAAGGCTTTTAAAAGTCCAATAGGTCTACCCAGTGTTCAGCCAGGTCACTCTCATTAAGGACTATTTGCAGGTTGAGTTTTCAAAGTTAAAATGAAATAAATTTAGTTTCATAGTTCATCACTTAAACAAACTAAACTTAGTTCATACTCCTAGTCTTATTATGACATGAAGAATTTTATAGTCATGGTATCATGAGTCATCTAGCTTATACATTCACTACTCTGAATGTGTAGGCAAGATGAGGAGGTACCAAAGTCTTTATTTGAAGACATTAATGCAAAATACTGCCAGTGCTTGTGTCCGAATGGCAGATGCAAATACCATGGAGTTTGGTTTTGCCTGCAGTACAGCACAATGATTTTCTCCTGTCTTGGGTGACCAGAACCCTGACAATGATTCTGGTTTTAGCTTCAGATAAATGTGTTGTGTTTGGTCCTCATGCAATTCACATTGTTATCCCATAAAATCCCATCAAGTGCTAGTAATGCTATCTAATGAGCCTGAGGATTCCTTTCTGTATGGTGACCTTTCTAACCTACTGTTGAATGAATCACTCCATTCCTGATCTCATCCCTGAAGCTCTCTAGTGTCTTTTTTGAGATGTCCTAGCTCCTTGCAAAATGAGTAATTTGCATTCTTATCACTGGTCCACATGTGAATCAAACTAGATCCAAATCAGACCATTTCTCAGGGTGGGTCACTGTTTTTGTCAGGGAGTGTATCTTTACTGTAAGAACAATACAAATTGAATTGCATGGCTAAGAAGTTGCAGTTTAGGGTTTGTAAGACATGTCAGTGTTAGAGTTCTTCTGTTCTTTTCTGTAGATGGGCATGTATATTGCTCATTGTTTGTATATCCCCATCCCTTCCTTACAGCCAAAACCTCTAATGCCGCCCGACCGCTTCGTACTGCCTTTACATGGACATGGCAACTGACTTACACTGTCACCCTCATCATCCTCATCTCCTCTGTAGTATGTTCATAGGTCCAACCCCTTCTTCACCTCCTCCCTTGTCTTTAGAAATATTGAAATATAAAGTCATCCATCCATTCTACACTAAAGAGCAAATTAAGCAAAAATTGTAACATGGATAGATTTTAGGCTCACTGAAGTCTCTTGCTATGAAAAAAATGCAGATTTTTTGTAAAAAAAATATTTACAAGGAAAGAGAAACAAAGGATAAAAAGCAGAAATATGGTGTTTATTTTTCTGTTATGTGGTGTGGATGTATGTGCTGTTGCCTCCCTGTACCGTCATTGTTTTAAGATAGAACCCATTCTAGAGTGGATAAAAATTATCTTTAACGGTACCAAGTGGCTATCCTACATTTTTACACATTTTTTCCTTTGTAAATTCTTTTCCTCTTGCCTAAAAATCATGCGGGCAAATTGTTGATGTAAGTTAATGACACACAATGTGCATGCTCTGATTCTCTTTGTGATGCTTGTTTAAGATGCAGTTTGTAAACGGACACATTTCAAAAGCTTTCTGTTATCATTAACTAAAATCAGATGATGACGCTGGTTGGATAAATCTGTTCTTGAAAACCTGTAGAATCCATGTTTCTGCAGGTTATGCAAGATATGACCGCATATCTTTGTTGAACATGTGGTCATGTTACAGCTGATAAATATTCAGTCAAGTTTGAGATCCTACAGAAGGCCTTTGTTTAGGCACGTGTTGTATGTCTGTAACTGGATGTGTTTGCAGTTGAAGTGCGTGAAGCAATGTTTTGTATGAAGTGTTAACTTGCATGAATGACTCCAAAAGACATACTAAATCACAGTGGGTACTTTCATGTTAATGAGTTGGTGCTTTGAATGTTCACTCCAGTGATAACAGCACATGACCCAAATATTGTTTTGTGCTATGCAACACTCAGCATTTATATAAAATCAGAAAAAATATTGTAAATTGCCCAGAATATTCCAAAAACTGTTGGATTTTGTTTAGGGGAAATAAAAATAAAGTAGTCCGTCTATCCATTCGTTTCATCTTATCAAAAGCTGGGTCCTAGCTGTAACAGGCCAAAAGGGAAAACCCAACGATCCCTTTTCCAAGGACTTCCTAGGCCATCATTTGGCCACTTCATTAAATACAGCTGTTCGATTTTTTTGCTAATACAAAAAGTGCTAATTACATGACAGATACTCAATGCATAGGACCTATGTAAACCTGGAAAGGACAAATTACTGAAACATACTTCAGCCATCAGAATGGCTGAAATATGGTGTCGTTGGTGTAAGACTGTTTGAATTGGGTATTTCAGAATCTGCTGACATGCTCGGATTTTCACCCATAAACACACCTGGAAAGATAATTTTCTGAAAATGAGAAAATATCCACAATAAGAAGCAAAAGAACCTGTTCATGTCAGAAGAGAATGAGCAGACCGTTTCAAGATGACATAAAGGCAGCGGTAGCTCAAGTAACCACTTACTACAACCAGAACATGTGAAATACAATCTTTGAACATGCAACATGTCAACGCCTTAAAAAAGATGGTCTACAGCAGCAGAATATCCCACTCCTGTCAATAAGGCTGCAATTCACATAGGTTCGACAAAATAGAGTAACAATCAGTTGGAAAATCTTTGCCTGATACTTTTTTGGCATACTTTGGGTTTTTTGTTAGCAGCTGAGCATTGCTTAAATGACACCTTAGAACAGCTCCTGATCATTCCAAAAGGCAATTGTTTTTATTAAAGTGGCTATTGGATGTACAGCTTCTCTGGTGAGTTTAGAGCCTGGCCAGGAGACTCTTTCCATTGGGATAAGCCCACTACTTCCAATGGTAGGTGTCCAGACAGTATCCTGATCAGATGAAGCACCTCAGCTCTCTCTCTAAACTCTTTGGGATTTGGATAAGTATCCAGAGCTCAACCTGGATGAGGAACCTCTTTGCCTAACTGGTCTGGCTACCCTACAAAGAATGCAAATTTTAGAAATTTATATTCTGGAGCTTACTTTTTACAGTATTACCTATCTCTCTTGACAATAGGTGAGGGTTTGAACATTAATGGAGCAGTAAATTCTGAGCTCCGTCTTTCAGTTCAGCTTCATCACCACAACAGACTGTTCTAGTATCTCATTAATCCAGGATAAATGTACATCTACCAATTTGTTTCCTGTTTCCTCCTGCCAAAAGAATCAAAATTACTTGAAGCCAAACTCCAAAGTTTATATGGTCCATTTATATTTATAAGGTAAAATAAACTATCTGGTGTTTGAGCAGTAATTTGTAAATTAAAGGAATGATTATGACTCCACCCTTTTACATCCTGTTTGTCTCTAAAAAAAAGGAGACCCTAACAAAATTCTAATGAATGCCTTTCATTCAAAGTGCTGTTTCGTAAGGGGTGAACATTTAAAATCTTTGCTTAAATGCAAACTAAACAAATGTTGTCTGGTGACAGAGCTGCTTCTGGTAACAGAGTTATTCTACAACAAAATACACTCAAGACAACATGATGCAGTTGTGGGTCATGTGAAAAACCCTCTTTTACTATTTACGTACTCTTCTACCCTGTGGGATGCTTTTGTTGTTAAAACAGGGCCCACCTACAGAGCTTGCTAATGATGCTAGCCAGGTTGTTATGCAAAATGGGCAAATAACTCACTAACAACATCAGTTTACTAGAATTTGATAATGTAATTGCAGAGCAAATGTACAAACAAGGAATGCTGACCTTTTTACTCAGTTGCTACTTTTAAAATAGCAATCTAAATTAGACTCACTCTATAACACTAATGAAGGATTCAGCCCTGCATCTGAGAACTATTTACGAAGGTGTTGTTACATTTGTGTGTTACTCTAAGTAAACAAAGGGCTTAAGATGAACTGGGAGCCACTGAGTAGCATATTACAATTGGTTTCACAATAATTAAAATCAGTTCTTTGGATCACTTCTTAGCCCTGCAGCGTTGGATGGGGTACATGTCCGAAGTCCCCCAGCAGCTTGTTATCAAGATCTGCTGAATGCTGGTAATTTAACCCATCAATTTAAACCATGTGTCCTAAAACAGGGGAAAAGCTGAAACATGCAAGGCAGTATGTTTCAAGGACCAGTATTGGGGAAAAAGCTGGCTGAGCATTCACTCAGTAAATGTGAACAACAACAACAACAACCCTACAAGTTATACATTTAATACCTGAAATGTACAGTAATTGCATAAAATGGTGTTTAGCTTTTTGCCTTTCGACAGGATTTTAAAAAGAAAGTAGCAGCAATTTCTGCAACAACTAAAGCAACACATAATATTAAATTATTATCAGAGGACTCGTATGAAAGCAGGAATATGTATACTTTGCCAGAGGAAAGATATCAGCACTGTCTTTAAAGAAATTATTTTCTTTTTCTTTTGCAAATTTGCAGTTCTGTCTGATTGAACTACAATATTTTTTTTAATGTCCTTCAGAGAGATGGGAAGCAAGTCTAGATCAGGGGTGCTCAAGTCCAGTCCTCAAGAGCTACCTTCCTGCAACTTTTAGATGCATCTTTACTCCAACAGACCTGGATCAAATGGCAGAATTCCCTCACAAACAGTCATTCAACTCTGAACAGGTCTGGCAATTTGCCAGTCATTTGATTCAAGTGTGTTGGAGAAAGGGTGCATCTGAAAGTTGCAGGACGGTAGCTCTCGAGGACTGGACTTGAGCAGCCCGGTCTAGATGTTTGATCACAATGCAAATTCAGGGTTGGAGAAAATTAAACAAAGCAGGTTGACACAAAGAACTCAGAGAAAAAGCCAAGGATGCATGTAGAGCCCTAATGCCATGGGTCTGTTCTGAAATCAAACAATCTGGGCAAATTGGTACAATTTAGCTGACCACGAACTACTCTACTACCCAAAAGTCAAATGTGTGGCCATCTGACCTAAAATTGAGTCATACCAGCAATGAGGCAACATTGATAATCAGTGGATTAAACTCTCTCCACAACATTGTGAGAGGTGGAGGATCATTTGGTGGACTAGGTTTTCCTAATAAAATGCAAGAAAGAATGAAGAAAACAGTCTTTAAAAAAAACTTTTATATTTCAATTTTTATTGTGCTTTTATGTGAGAAAAAATATGACAACACATCAGCTATTCTGGTCCCATAGAATAATGCTACTGAAGCTTTGTCATGTATTTTAAATAGATGATGAAGATGGTTTCTTAACTTTACCAAAAAAAATTAAAAATACTAATAATAAAAATTACACACAATTTGCTGTAGATTACTGTTATCATGAAAAACAAATATGCCAGGGTTTAGTGGCTGAAATAAACTGAAATATAATCAAAGTTTAAATTATCCTTCTGGCTCCCATTTTACCTCTTAAGCCTTTTAAGATGTTTTCATATATGGCTTTTGTTGGCTTTGTTTGGTTCATAAATCATAGAGTTTGGTTCTAAAATAAATCTTTTTCCACTTCCAGGAGCTGAATTAGTCATTGAGGATCCATTAGAGCACCCCTTTGTAGCTCCCCGTGCACCCTTCATTCCCACTCCCTCAACCCACCACCCACTCCTCACCATTATTGAGACCACCAAAGAGTCCTTGTCCAAGGCCACTGAGGCGGGGGTACCTTGCTTGTCGGACCGAGGCAGCGATGATTGTGATGATGATGGCTTGGTGATATCGGGGTATGGCTCTGGGAAAGCGTTGAAGTCTTACCTGCCCCCACTGATGATGATGAAGATTTTCACTCGAACTTCTCCTTGTTAAGACCTACATCACACTTTCAAGGTGACTACAAAGCACAGGTGCCCAGGACTTTTATACCAAACAAACCTTCCATCTTCAGATGCAGTAGGACAACCACCATACCAGTAACCGCCAACCAGAGCCGCACCACTAGCACCTCTGCCTCCACCACAGCCCTCCACAATTCTCCGGCAAAACAAAAAAACGCGAGCTAAAACCCCAGTCCCAACCTAGTGTTGCTTCTATTGCCACATCCTGTGAGGTAGACAGCAGCAAGCTGAGGGGCCCATTAATAATTTCCGTCATGTTCCATAATATACCCACAGCACTCCCCACAGAGCCAGGCGTCAGGCGAGTCCCAGGGCCCTCGGAGGTGGTCCGTGAATCTAGCAGCACCACCGGGATGGTCATCGGAATAGTGGCGGCCGCAGCGCTGTGTATCCTTATCCTCCTGTACGCCATGTATAAGTACAGGAACAGGGATGAAGGCTCCTACCAGGTGGACGAGAGCCGGCACTACATAACCAACTCGGCTGTGCAGAGCAATGGCGCTGTCATGAAGGACAAACAGCAGAGCCTGAAAGGCAGCAACAAGAGACAGAAAAACAAGGATAAGGAGTATTATGTGTGACTGAGACTTTGGTCAACCCGACAGAACAAAGAGAGAAGGCACTGAGAGAACTTTTATTACCAGTTTCCCTGTGAGGAGCTTTGACAAATGATGGTATAACATGGGACTTGAATAATTCTATACTGTGCTGAATAGTTGAACTGATATGTACTGTAACATAAAGCACACTTACTATTAAGCAAAAGGCTTAATGGCAAGGTTAAATAGCAACTTTAGAAACCTTACACTTCTATCTGGTCAGAGACATTGTCGGTATACAAATATTTCACAGCATCATTCTCCTAAGTGACTTTTAGAGCTATGTGATCCTTGGCATTAAACAATTTTTGTGAAATTGTTAATTACAAAAGGCTCATTATCTTAAACGTTTCCAGCATGTAAGCAACAAGTAGTGCTTAACGAGAGGGGGTCAGGCACACAAAGGACTCTTGTAATCAAAATATTACAGATTTTTATGGTTTATACATAATATAAGTGTGGTGTCTTACTTATTTTTGCTTAAAGCAAAAGAAAAAAAGATTAAAAGAGAACAGTAAGAAAAGAAAACTATTTTATGTGTATAATATGAATCCAAGTGAGTCAATTGCCAAGGGCAGACCTCATACCATCTGTTTGCTCTGGCATCTAATTCACCACAATTATTCTCATTGTCTGACAGACACAGTGACTCTCTTTGTGGGAAGAATTTGTTGGTTCTCTTGATAAGAAGCGCCTGATTGTAAAATGCATGCCATCCTGATTCCACAGTAAGGTGCAGTACAGTAAAAGTCCAGTAAAGAGTGTTCAGCTTGGATAACACAAAGGCAGTTCTTCATCTAAGATCAGGACTCCCCCCTCTTCTCGAAACCCGTCAAACAGATCTCTTCTTGCTGCACAGTCTGTGGTGGTTTTATCTATCTGCACAAGTGTGTGTTGGTTCATTGCCTATCATTCTCTTTTTCTATGGAGGTGTCAGGATGAACACAGATGCAGTACTACTACACTGTTAACCAATGTGTATACAGAAATAAACCAGATGTTGAAAGTGTGAATTCTATCTGCTGTCACAGTCAACTGTGTCAAAAAAATGAGAAATTTGTTTACATATTTTATTACATGCTATCTGTTGTACTTTGTAGGTAGTAAATTGTACATATACCATGACAGTTGTAATTTTTAGTACCTCTATTGTACAGACTGAAGATATGATTTATCAGCAGATTTCATTAAAAAATCTATCTGTTAATTTACATGGAGAAAGACTTTAACCAGACTGTGGAGAATCATATTGATATTCATGAAGAATAAAAAAATGTATTGTTAGCCTAGAAATCTACACAGAGATGTTTCTAAAGTTGCATGAATATTTATCTACTTGCAGTTGTCCAACAAATACAAGGTGCCCTTTCTTCTCAACCATGGCGTTCTTGTCCTGGGGTACATTGATTTCTGTTTTGCTTTGTTTGTACTTTTTTATAGAGAGAAAGAAAGAGCATACGCTCAAATTCATGGTGAAGACAGTAAAGCTCAAATAAAAGCTATAACGGGGGGGAGGGGTCACTGTTGAAAAGGACATCATTTCTTCGTTGTCATTAGTTGACATCTTGCTTTGGAAAAACTTTACCATTCATTTATGTTTGCATTTTCTGACATTGCTATTAAAGAAGTGGATACTTTTTCTTAGAAATCATATTTTGGGTTACAATTGTTATTTTTTTTCTTTTTCATCCATTTGATAACAAATAAACATTTTTTCTGAAGTCATTCTCTTATCAATGGATAAATACAGTTCAGCAATTAGTGTAGTAATGCTTTTCCCAATTGTAATATCATTTCAACATTTCCCCCTCATCTGTGGTCGCACCTCTATGTTTCTGACGCCAAAGGAGGGCAAAGACAAAACACAAAGCCTTTTGAGATTTCAGGCTAATCTGCTCTTACTTATACATCAAAGTGTTTTCTCTGACAGAAATCATGATGTGACCACCACACTTGAAGCATAAACAATGGAAAAATGGCATTGTGTTTGTAGTACTAGAAACATTTTAATAACAACACAAATCATAGTTATTCTGCCCAGCAAGATGTTTGTGGGATAAATCAAATGATCCCCATCTTAGTCTTCTTATTGCAGATTATTATTCCAGTTGGAATTTATGTCTTCACCGAAATAGCATCTGTGTTTTTACCTTGTGTTTTTGAGAAGGTCATAGACCAGGGATCTGTAAATCCAGGCCTTGAGGGCAGGTGTCTTGCAGATTTTAGATGTGACTATGTGTCACCAAGCCTGAGTCAAATAATCAGCTCATTAGCAACTTGACTGCACTGTGCAGGTGATTGAAGCGTGTCGAACCAAGCACACATCTAAAGGTTGCAGGACATTAGCCTTCTAGGCCTGGATTTGAGGACCCCTGGCTGCCATCCTTTGGTGGGTTCTTCAAGAGCCAATGTCCTGCAAGTTTTAGACGTTTCTGCTCCAACTCCCCCGACTTAAAAAACTATTTCCTCAGTTGGTCACTAAGATCTACAGGAGGAGCAGAACCTCCAACCACTGACAGAATACCAGTTAATACCAAATCACTGAAATCTTTCTGACACTGGTAAAGTTGTGGAATAAATTAAATAAACTCCATGAAAGTCTCTCTTTAACAGATTTGCCATTCAAGTTGGATTTCAGTTTACTGTTTTCACATTTATTTATTTGCATCCTATGTTTTCTTGGGAAGTCCAAAGACCTCTGCTGGCCAACTCCAGTCCTTACATGATATTATCCCTCAAGTTTTAGATGTTTTGGCAATACTCTTGATCTTGAGGACTGGAACCATTCACTCATGGCATAAAATGTTGGTTAGTTAAAAAGGCAGAAAATTTCAAGAAATCCTTGCAACAACGCCAAACTTTGAAGGGGGAAAATAATAAACTTTTTTACAGCTCTCATTTATCAGATTCAGGATTCCACATGAATTCAGATTATGCAAGTATTAGGTGTTCATAGCTTGCTTCATGCCTGATTCAAATGATTAAATCATTCCTTCAAAGTGTCTGCATTGTGAATTACACATTCATTTAAATCAGGCAAACATTACCAGCACTGTACATTAGACATCTGTTACAAGGTATTGACTTTTTGAAAGATTATCATCTTTAGCACTAGAATCTTTTCAACACTACATGTGACAGTAACATTGAGATCAACACCTTTAAAGTCTGTGGCCAAAAGGGTTTTTTCTTATATATTTTAAATGTTGGCCTTTACCACTGACCATTAATGAAGTCCAGGATTTTGTATGCTTTTGCTGCTGTTTGTTGTGTCTGTTTAAATCATTCCTACAAAACAAACGTGTCATTGTTGGACATCATCATTTTAGTGGGTGTTAGCCATACCATTTAACATTGCTGTGTACAGTATGTGCTAAGTATTGAGTCTTGAGGAAGAACTGATCAAGCTCGTCATCGGACTCCTATACAGGGATCCTATAGGTAAAGTATTAATATCCTTTGAACTATGTCTCATTTTGTAATCTTAAAACTAAAGGTTTGCATGTCTTCATTTGGAATCTTATGCAATAGACCAACACAAAGTAGTGTTGTTTGCTCTACTTTGTGTTGGTCTATTGCATAAGATTCATGAAAGTAAACAGATTCAGTTTTCAACATTCTTGGCAGAGAAAACTCTAAAAAGTCAATACTTTTGAAATACCACGTTTTTCTAAACTAACAGCCTTTTGTCTTTTGGATATGTCTCAACTGGTTTTGCACATTATTGATAACAATATAGCTGGAGCTCAGTCGAAGTGGATGGACACCATTTGTGTAGAGCAGATTTGCTGTTCCCTCTCCATGCTGGAAAGAAAAGCGTCTGCACTGGGTGATGCTACCATCATCGTGTACACTTGTGAGGATGGTTTGTTCCGGGTGTTACTTTTCTGTAGAAGATGCATGTTACACTTTTGATTTGCACCCTACATATTTTGTGGTTTAAATGATTCTGATTGCTTTTATAAACAATGGCTTTAGGAGATTTTCTGGTGAAAGCAATTTCTGGTGTCCACAACTACCAGTTCCCCAATTGACAGATTCTCTCATCTGACCTGTGTATTGCTGCAAAATGTTCCCATGAGGCACTTGTCTGCTTTTCTGATTAATGGTCTCCCTACTTGGTTTCTTAGTTTAGGTGGAGTGTCATGTTTTGGCATGTTTCCCGTTTTTATCTTCAGATGATGAATTGAACAGTGGTCCATGACATGTTAACATCTTGGCGTATTGATTTGTAACCAAACCTGCTTAATACTTCTTCATATTTTAATCGACACAGTTGATAAGGCCTCCACAGAACACATATATGTATACTGAGATTAAATTACACAGGTGAAATAAATACATACTACACACACACCACACTTTTTAAAAAAGATTTTTGGAAATCAGCTATAATTTTGGTTTCACTTTACAATTATTTGCTGGTTTATTACTTAAATAGATCTAATAGATTTGGGCTTGTAATATGACAACAAGTTTAAGATCTATGAGTTCTTTTGTAGGTACTCTTTTTATCCTCAGTATATGAGAGCTTCATTCAAATTTAGATAGAACAGGTTTAAGTCAAAACGTCATAGTTCTTTAAAGACATGTTTTCATTCTATAACATCCAGAAAAAGCAGATGCTTGATAAAGCATTGAGGGTCCAGATGAGATGTCCAAAATGTTGCCATTCTAATATATCTAGGTTGTTGGACTGGGAAAATAATACCCTGACATAAATATTCTGAATAAAAGGTGAAAGACATACTGGTGAAAAAGGAAATGTATTATTATAAATTCTTCATGTTAGTAGAGGGAAGCATAGTACCACAATTAGGAATCTATTAATTTATTTATGCAAAATATTTTCACCTGTATACAAAAATGGCTAAATTTCTACATTAACATCCAAGTAAAAATATTTAAGTAGGTATGTTGAGGCCCTCTGACTGGATGCTCTGCTCAAGACTGGAGGTGAAAGCTGTGGATATGCCCACCACCGTTTTTCTCAAGGTAATCACACAAACCTCTTTATACAGAAATAACGATACAAATCCAGGGATAGATAAACTAGAGGCAATATTAAATATTTACTGGAACAGGAAATTTTAATGAATGAATGAAATGCTGAAGACAAAACTGACTTTGTCAACATGTTAAACCTGGAGGAACTTCTCCTGACTTGCTGTTTGTAACGGTCCCTATAGAAGCTGCTCTAATCCTGCAGCTTCTATAGGATTAGAAGCTGCAGCTTCTATTCTTATAGAATAGAAGCTTAGAAGCTGCAGCTTCTATTCCTATAGAAGCTCCTATAATCCTATAGTTCCTTAGTTTTTAAAGTTTCATTCAATCAATTTCCTCAAACCTAAAAAGTCGAGATGAATGGATGAGCTAAAAACAAAATATTTTTCTGTTTTCAGTTGCATAAATGGCAGGTAGAATTAATGTTTATGACTGAGAGCCAGTATTGTCCCATTAATTAGTCCATTAATATTTGTGTTCAATATTTGTATCATCTAGTTATTTTAAAAAGCCGTAATTCTTACTTACGGCTAAGTAAGTAAGAATTACTTATCTGAATTACTTCACCAATCAAACTTCACCAGTTTGATTGGTGAAGTTGACACTTTAAATCAATTCTTGATATGTTTCAGCACAGGAACAATCAATTAAATTATTGCATACCTACAGTATATCAAGTTTTTCACATGAAATCAATACATTTCAGGCATTTATGGTTAATTGTACATTTAGTAAATTATTTATGTATTTATTTCCAGTTTTAAAAATATATATAATGCATTTAACCATTTCATAAGCTATATATTTATTGTAATATAGCATTATTCACTTTCCATAGTCCAAGATAAATCAAAACGTCTGGAAGGCACTATATTTGGATAGTTATACTTTCTTCAGTAAACAAAATGGTCTAATTTTCTGTGGTGTTTTTTGTCTATTTATCTTTCCAGAGCAAATAAAACCTATTTAAATTTATTCTGCTTCTCCTAAGAAAGCTTAAAAGTAATATTTTCTGAAATTCTTCTTTGTTTTGTCAAGTATTGGTAATTTCTAAGTAGTTCAGTAGGGATATGTCTACAGTCATACATGTCTGAAGAGGGAAGTAAAAAGCAGGCTTTGTCATTGGCATAAACTAGCTCCCAATGATTACAATTGTAAAACTCAGACAGTGGATTGTTCTCAGAAAGTCTCTTTAAAGAGTATAAGTTTCAGGGCTACAAATTTAAGAGATCACAAGACAGGTTTAAGAGGTCTAAACTCATATTGAGTTAAGACCTCATAAACAGAATAATAAAGATAACAGGATGTTACTAGACAAAGCCATGCTAAGAACTTCAGCTGAGAACAGTAAGCAGAAGTCATGTTAATGTTCTGCATATTTGCGTGTGGAAACTTTGATTGTTTGCATCTGTGTCCTACTTTTAGGAAACTGTTGGGTGCATTGTTTTTGCAGTGGGGAGATGTAGCAGATGAATGTCCTGTAATCAGCTTTTTTATTATTATTATATCCAGACATGTTTTTGTAGAAGATTTGCTGTTTTTATTGCTGTGGATGCTTCTTGTTAACATAAAAGGCAGACAGTTGTTCTTTATCACTTTCCTGATCAGTTTCCAGTGACTGGCCCACTGATTTCCAAATAGTGATTTATGATTCAGGCAAAAGGATTAGTTGCTTCATCAACAATACCGACGGAAAAATGTAAGCTTTTACAAGTGCTTCTTAAGTTACCAGCTTTCCTTCCACTGTTTATGGCGAAACAAAGTAAAATATTTTTGACATCCTTTGTAGAAAAACATCTGAAGTTCACATGTGATCAAATGTAGAGATGTGTTTATAGGTAGTCACGGCACAAGATAAAAATTAAAAATGTGAAAATTAATGTATTGAAAGCAAGCAGTAAGATGTTAGTAGAACAACGCATTTGCTTTCTATACCTCCCTAAAACCCCAACGTCATTGTCAGGAGGTTCTTTACTTTCATTAAAAAACCCATACACTACTTTTACAAATGACACATTTTTGATAAATTATCTTTTTAATAGCTTCAAAAAGAACATTGAGTGAAACTGATTAATTAGAATGTGTTGACTGTGTGAAAGTTAGAAAAGTAATATTAATAGATAATAGTTAAAAATTAATTATGAAGCAAAACAAAATTTTGAAAATAGTTGAAGCATAATAATAGGGCCCCAAAGTACACGTTTATGCTATATTAATGGATTTATTTTAGAGTACAGTATGTTACAGTATGACATCTGAATAACTAAAAAAATATTTTTCTTCTTTTTTCAAGCTGGGTGCATGTTTCTTTGAAGAACCTCTTGTAGAAAGTACTTTTTTTCGGGTTACAGGAAATAAAATGTAATAAAAAATTTGCAAACAATTATATTTTTGTTCTGCAGAAAACTGATTAAAATGTTAGATGATACTTTCGACATACAGGATTATTTCATGAGGGAGAGTTTTTAAAGTTTATTTTCATTGTTATTTATTAAGATAACAATGAAAATAAAAGGTATAATTAATTCTTCATTAATTCTTCATTGTCAAAGGCATCAAATAGTGATATAAAATGTTATCTTATTTTTTTTACCATTCTTTAATCCTTTAGTGAGTGGCTTGATGGTTGTTCAGGAGGCTCCACTTCTTCTGCTTCTGGGTCAAGGATGCATGGTTGTGCCACTGTGCATCTGTTGGTAGCCATTTCATGTGTTGGAGTTGCATGTGTAAACATTGAGTTAGGAGGTGTCCCCAGCAGTAGCTCATTTATAAAATAATGACATGGCCCGAAAACAGCACATCCCTTAATAAGCTCAAAACAGGCGTAACTGATCTGGTGAAATCTCATCTCAATATCTGAGAATAATTTTGTGTATTACATGTAATGAACATGTTTTATATAGCCCACAGACCTATTCTAGTTTGAATCTATGCAAATATAATTGTGAATATTTAAATTATTAAGTACAAATGCACAGATATTTATATAAAACCATAATGGAGGAAATCTGTTTTGCATGTTTTCGTCTCTCCGCTGACACTGTGTTGCTAATTTGTGTCCTTTCTTGCAATGCTTCTTTTCATTGTCACTCTTCCAACATTACTGGGAGTCTGGCTGGACTCTGTGTGCTTCTCAGGGGTAAGGAGACAGCCGGTTTCCTTTTAAACACTGGGTGTGATTGCCCAGAATCTGCAACAAAAGCTTCTTTTTCAAACACTGTCAAGGGAAGGCTGTCGTGACCTGGATTCGTTGTCACAAATATCAGATGACAGCTTCGGGGAGCAGAAGGGCGAGATAATGGAAAATTAGAAGCTTGGAGTAATATGGGAGAACAATACTGGTGAGTGGAGCTGGACGGGTGCCTTTCCAAATGTATACACTTCCACATTTTATTATGCTTCATATATTTTGTTTGTCCTAGACTAACTGGTCAATTAATCAGAACAAAGGTTCAGCTGAACAAGAAACCAGGGTCCACCAGAAAATAAGTTTTGAAGCTAGTCCCTCACCCTCTTAGGATTAGACTTCACAAAAAGTCATGTTGCTATCATTTGCACAAAAGAAGAAATTGCAAAACAGAAAAAATAAATCAGTAAATGATTTTTATACTTACTTAAATATTTATTGACTCTAGATTGTCATGTTGTGTCTTGCTAAATGCATTTACACATATCCATCCATTCTTGGATTACATGTTGCAAGACATTCTAAATAACACATTGACAGGATTTGCATAAATTGTGAATTAATATATGACTAAGATACAATATTTGTTTTTGCAAAAACCAGTTGCAACCTCTGACTTCTTAGATGGCACTTAGATTTGTCAACAGCTCTTAAAACTAGAATGGACAAGAGAATTATTTCGGAATACTTTGTTAATCTATTCAATTGATCCTTTGCACATGATGTCACTCTCTTCAGAACATGGTCCACTGGTCAATCTATCCACTCTTGTAAACAGACAGTTGGTAGCTGAAAGTAAATTTTATTTAGTTAATTTCATTGTAAAATGATCCTAGGCTGCTGCACAGTTGGCTGCACAAACAAATAAAAATGCAAACCAAACTTTTCATTTCATCATAAAACTTTTTATGAGGAAATAGAAGCAGGGTACACTTCTATTGTGCCATCAATGTATCCAGATACATTGACGGCATCTGGATTGGATCATCATACAGTGTAGTCAAACAGAGGAGTATTCTACATGTTGGAAGAAATGAAGCAACGAGGAACAATAGCATCCAGGCCAGCATGTTTTCAACCAGTCACAAAGTTCAGGCTCAGCAACCGCTTGGGGTTACATCAGTGTTCTTCGCAAAGCTCATTTCCATTTCTTTAAAGGCAGCATTAATGCAGAAATGTAACACATGCTGCTTTCTGAAAGACCAGACCTCTTCTAGAAACTTGTATACATTGGCAAACCATTTTCTGTTCACATTCTAAAAGGCATGCTTTAGAAAGAAGAGGAAATGCCTGCCGTACTGATGTTTCCCCAGCAGAGAATGTTGGAGAATTTAGAAATCCCAAATGGCATAATGAAACTAAAACATGTCTAAAGGATAAATGGGACAAAGTAACATTTGAAACTCCTCAAAAATTCTAACTTGGGTGTGGGAAGATTGCAAAGTGGAAAAAGCTGTTTTGAAAATAGCTATTTAGATGACATAACTGAAAACAAAGTTCCAAACATTAGTCTCTTAATGTGGATGGGAGGACAACATGTTTATTGTCGCATGTCTTAGTAATGGTTTGAGATTAAAAAAACAAAATAGCTCAAAGATGACGCATCAAACGTTTTCAAATCAAACATTAAACTTTATTTTTCACCACTCGTCTTTTCCCCATTTTACATATAAAAATAAGTGTTACACTTAAACAGAGATGGAAACCAAAGCTGTCTGCATGAGACTGTAACACGAGACAGAACTTGAAAATGAAAACAGATGCAATGAACCTGCGACATGATGACAAAGTGTTGTCTATTATCCAACCAGAGACTGAGCCACTGACTCTTTCGTCAAAGGTTTTCATTTGCACATCTTTATCACTGTGGGCAGAGCAAACCATCTGTCCGAAGAAAAAAATTCTGCCTGGCTTTGTTTCATATTCCTTCATTTCTGCCATCTATCCGTCCATCCTAACATGTAGAGAATACATAAAAAAAATCTCTTTATTTACAGGTAAGAATTCTACATTAGGAGCTGAATAAAGGGAATTCTGAACCTGTAAGCTTGATGGTTTTTATTGCATCCTAGATTAAACTTTTTCAACCTAACTCAGGAAGCAAGTTTCGGTCGCTGGAATACAAATCACCCTCGCCTGACTAAAACATCTGCAGCAATCCAGTCATCTTTAAGACATCCTGCAAAACATTAAAATGTTCTATGAAGGTAGCATGAGTTGCATCAATATATGTCTCTACCTGTAATCTTGCAGGATAATTTACAAAGGTTTGGACCAGTTAATGAGTCAGTTTTCATGTAGTTCAGGAGGCGTTGGTAGTCACGTTAGTGCAAAAGATTTTTCTTGTTATAGTTATTTGGCAGTATGTCTGATCCTGAAGCAAAAGATAACATATATATATATATGAATATATATTGCTTAAAGTGAGCTGTTAACACAGGAGTTTAGTAGTTTGATGTCCTTTTAAACCTGAACTGATTGTCACATCTCATATACCTGAACAAGTGTAATTTACAGAGGTAAAAACAGATGGTCCTGATAAACTGTGGTTTATCTCCAACAAACAGGGAAAAATTTGCATGCCTTAGTAAATCTTTCTCTGAAACAAAATAGATTTAATGTGGCTTTCAAACTAATCATGTGACCCCTTTAATGCAAAAGTGCTAAAACAAAAGGCATCTGGGCTTCTTTTATTTTTTCTTCAAAAGATTTTTTTCCTTGTTTCCTCAAGAATTCCAGGTGCTTTTCTGTTCCAGAATACAGAACAGATATTTGATCTGAGGTCAGTCTACTGCAGCACTGTTTGCTCTGTAGCATCACAACAACCATGCTCGGTCATGCAAAAATTTGCGCAGTAAATCATGCCTCTAGTTGTATTAATACTGAAGCAGTCCAGAAGTTAATTGCATGTTGTGAATGTTTGGAGATCTTGAGATAAGAATAAAAGCTGGACGGATCAGATTTTTCTGACTGATACTGATTTCTAGTTTTCTTTATGGCCTCACCTGCTAATTCTGAGAACTGCAAAACACAAAAATAGCACTTTTTGATAGTGATTGTAGCATGGAACCCAATACAGAATTTTGGAAGAAAAATATTAACCCCATTTAAGAATTGTAGCATATGTCAAACTTTTATCAGATGTATAGTAAATTCAATAACAATGAATCAAAGTACCTGCGTTTTTAGACTAAAGAGTTGTTAGCTATGTTGCCTGTAATAAATACATTTAAAATTCTGACTTCTTTTTAGCTAATCTGTGTGGAACCTTGAACATTTATAATCTTTGGATCAACTTTATTGGTGTATCTTTAAAACACACCTGTTTTTAAATGTTTTTAGTGTAATCTTTCCAGACTAACGTGCTTTTTTTCTAAAGCTGTGTCTGACATCCAGTACAAAGCCATTTTATTCAATCAATGATGAGGATTTAGGTAGTAGAGCAAAACACTATATCTTGTCCCAATCATCATGCCTTGGTCAAATCAATATGTGCCACACAGCAAATGCAAAAAGACTGCTCAAATAAATACCCCAGCACCTTAAGTCCCCGTGAATTCCCTTATGAAACTAAAAATATTCCTGGAGACCATTGTTGGCTGAAAACAGGAGTAGGGGGAAGTAGATCTGGGACAACTCAATTCATCATCATAAAGGCTCAGCACTGAATTCACAGGGGCAGTAAAAAGATCTGGTAGGAAATAAATATATTTATTTCCTACCAGATGATATATATATATATATATATATATATATATATATATATATATATATATATATATATATATATATATAATCCTTTAAAGTTATTCTAAAGAACTTATGTTAAACTTTATATTTGATGTCCATCACCTAAATACCAATGGCATTTTGGGTTTTACTTGGCATAAAACACAAGCTACAAATGTCCACCATGTTAACTGAAAAATCTGCTTCTGTTCACTTTTTGAGTAACCCTTAATGTCTGTTGCTGCTGTTATCCCCCTGATTTTCCCTTTGCTGGACAATAAAAGCTGTTTCTATTCTATTCTAACTTTTCATGCATGCTCAAAACCCTCCATGACTTTCCGTGATCCATTCTTCTCTAACGGGGAGCACACTCACTTCTTCATGCTTGCCTGGCCTCACCAACACCCTGTAAAGATCACCTACTTTTAGACGGATTTTTGCGCCGCAGCAGTGTCTTCGTCCACTGTTGAAATGTTACAAAGTGGTAAGTTGGATCTACCTTAATGTAATGCTGTAATTCCAAAATTCAACCAAATCTCTTTCCAAACCCCCAGAAATCATTCAAAAGACAAATAATTTAAAAGGAGTCCCTTAGTCAAATAAAAATGTGGTACAACCTATAACTGATGAGTAAATGTACCAATAGCTTTTGTCATGCCTAAATAATGCCAATTACAAACAGCTTTTTTTAAGGTGATCCTCATAATCAAGTCTAGTCCAAATATAATTCTCAGTATTGAGGTATTTCAAAAGCCTGAACTTTCTGCATAATTCAACCTGTGGAAATCGCTCCAAAACAGCAAGGCAGGTAGAAGTGTTTCTAAATGTTAGTGAACACGGCAAAGCATCATGTCAGCTGGAGGAAAGTTTTAATTGCCAGATAAGATTAAAGCTGGGCTTTATGTTTTAGTTAAGCTCACATGGAATGAAACCAAAAGCACACAATTACCATCCTGAATCCCTGAGGTGGTATTAAAGTAGTGGAACTAGGAAATAAAATACAGACAAACCATGAAGACCTGTGGCCCTAAGCTAGATTTGCTTTTTAAACCAATGGAATAATGTCCTCTGCATGCAGTTATTGTATGAAAGAACCCCATTTAAAATAACAATGGGATGAAAAGGAAAGGCCACATTGAGTCAAATTTCTGCCACATTAAATCTATTTTGATTTTATATCAAAACATGATTGAGAACATTGCTGTAGCATGTCCTGCATGGAAAACCAAGAAGGTAAAGGTGCAGATAAAAGTTGATTTGTTGGAATAGTGCAAAAAACATCTAACAAAGATGTAAAAAATATACAATCCTTCTAAAAATAATCACAAAATCTTTTTTAAATATTTTCAAATTTGGAAATTAGTGTTTTTCTTCTTAAAACATGTTTTTCAGCAGCAAATCGGTACAAACGCGGACAAAACACACTTGGTGTGTATGAAAACAAAAAAAGTGCTCTGCAGTTCCAGAAAATAGTTGTTTAGAGCCCAATGGCTGACATCTTTATGACAAACTTTTTTCAGTTTACCTTATACAAAGCCAAGAGGCTCTGTTTTCATGTGTCCTCTGTCATGTCATTCATAACTCCTACCGTCTGCCGTAACTCTGTTCCAGCCACTGCCTCACATCCTTCAGGTTGTAGAAAAATGGTCCCTTTCCTCCCAGGTAGGCGATCTTCCTTTGGTGCACTATGCAGACTCGTTCATTTGCCACCCCGTAAGCCACGTTGGCATTGTTATCCATGCAGTCGGCCACTAGCTGGCACTGTGGCGGTAGGGAAAAGTGATCGATGAGTTGGCGTGCAGCTCCTATTCTCTCCTCAAGGTTCTGGTGTTTTCGGAAACTGAAAGAACAGGGCCCCATGGGAGGGGCCACCCAGCCATCGGCAGGATGGGCCTCATCAATATAGACCAACAGGAAATCAGCCACGTCGCTAAAGTCCTCCACAAGCTGCCGGAAGGCAGGCAAGTGGCTGATGAATGGGGGTCAGGTGGCCGAGCCAAAGTTCACCACCAGAGGGCGATCTGATGACTCGAAATCCAGAAGGCGACATTCACCTCCAGTCTGGATCCTTGACCCATATGGGACAACAGTGCTGCTCCACCGAGGTCCATCAGGAACCTTCACCACCTTGGAGTTTGGTGCCTCACAGCCAAGTTTCACCTGAGGAGGTACAAATACTAATATTTATTTCTTATAGACAACAATCTCTGATTCAATCCTATTCTGTGTGATCATAGGTCTGTATTACACTTACACTATTTCACTGCAGTGTTTTGAACACCGTTTAGGTCTTTGAACACTGTTTAGGTCTCACTTGTGTCACATATTGGAGTATCTACCTTTTAGTTGAGAAGAAGCTGAACTAAAATATGAATCCATGGAATTAATAGTGCAATTAGCTATTGTTATGAGATGTGGATCATGACTATAGGAACAAGATCCTGGATACAGGAAGATAAAATTATGTTCCTCTGGAGGTGACCGGCTTTGCCTCAGAACAATAATGTCTTGTTTCAGGCCACTATTGCCAGTGTTGGTTATGTTTTTGACATTTAGTTCATCACATCTAAAATGGTTCAACAACAGGCCTCTGCAGAGCTTGATGAAATGCTGAAGAAATTATTTGGCCATTCCCAACACCTGTGTTGGTACAGGCAGTAATCTAAAGAATGTTGGACAAGGAGCCTTGACAACTCAAGTTGAACATTCCTGCTTTAGAGCTGAAATTAGAAGCTCCTCCAAAGGTGTTAGCAGAGGTGGTCCAAGTATGTTCCACTGGGTGAGTCGACCATGGGGGAGAGCCAACACTTATTTGAGGAACTATAACTCCTTGTGACATCAGGATTCATTGGGATCCACCAAAATGAGCTGGAAAATGTCTGGGTTTACCTGCTGGGCCTATTACTACTATGATTTGATCTTAATTTAGAGGAAGAGAATGAGTGGTTGGATGGACAAATAGAGTGTATTCCTGTAGGTTTTATGAAGGTATTTAACATTCAATAAAAGTCAGTCAATTCCGGAAAGGAATTTATTTGAGAATGGCTAAAACAGACCTTCGTGGGAAAACCTGTACAAAGAAACCACAATGTAGGGAAGCTGAGATGAGAAAAAACTGCTGCAATCACAAGGGATGGAAATTAGACCAGTGGAAACTATGACGTTGATTTGATGTATCCAGATGTGAGATCCTCCACTGCAGCAGAAAAAAGTAGATGGACTGTGTTTGTATAGCGGTTTCCACTGTCAAAAAGCTGCGGGGCTTCATTGTGCCATGGCTAGATGTTCATAGTAAAAATAATAATTCTTTGCTATTGATGAAAAGGTACTAGTTCCACTGTCAGATTATTTTGCTTCTAAGAACACATTTTTCCCATAATTAAAGTACTCTTCCGAAAATTTATTTGTAATTTTGACTTGTCTTATTTCAATGTACTAAGATATTTGCACTAGAGACTAGACTAAAAATACTTGGTAAGATTTTGTGTTTTTACAGTGAGCTCAGAATATGCTAAAATTCTTTAAGGAATGGTTTTTGTGACTGTTTAGGTTCACAGAGAAGGATGTGCTAAAGTTGGCTGCTTTAAATAAAAAAGGTTCAGCACTTGTGTTTACAATAAAATTCCAGATGTGGCATTCCATGATCTGGAAGTGCTAAAAGGTTAAATTGGCTTTATGGTGTCAGTGGTGTAACTGGAAAGGGCTTCACACAAATAAAAACCCTAACACCTTTAAAATATGCTAAGGGTAAGTTTTAAGATGTATCCTGCTTGAGAATATCTGGATTTATGGTAATGATTAAGAGTTCAAACTAAACCTGTCATCATGACAAACAATACTGATGCTTAAAAAGTAGTGTCATGTTGTGTGGTCTGTTAATCGCACAACACGTGATTAACAGACCATGTTGTGAGTGTTTCAAAGTTGAGAAACTGATTAAAATACCCATATTACAGTGCCTTGCAAAAGCGTTTATTAACATGCAAACCAGGATGCCCTTAACATTACAGGCTCAAAAGATTCTCAATGTTCTCATTCCATAGAACACTATGTTCAGGCTAAAGTTCAGTTCAAACACAGAGTGGAATGAACTGGACTGGATACAGAAATGGATCATTGTTTATGGGTGATAAATACTTCTTTTGCATTATGGATATGAATCTGTTCTGGGTTAAGAAAAAAACGCTGCATATACAGAGTGTTCTCAATACTTTGTCATGCCACAATCACAAATTTTAGTGAATTTTCATAGAAATGCATGTGCCAGATCAACACAAAGGTAGCACATAATTGGATCCATAACTTTTAATTCAACATCTTAAAAGTTTGACATGGACTTGTATACAGCTCTTTTTACTCTGAGACCCCTACATAAAATCCACCACAAATAATTTCCTTTAAAAGTAGTCTAATTAGAAAATAGAGTCCACCTGTGTGTAATTTAATCTCAGTTTAAATCCAGCTGTTTTGTGAAGTTTGCCAGAGAACAATGCCATAAAAATAAAGGAACACATCAGATATGTCTAAATAAAGACGTGAAGAAGATTGAAGGAGGTCAGGTAATAAAATATATCACGCTTTGGGCATCTGTCATAGTTCTGAGTCATGCAAAGTCATTCCTTCAAGAATGGTATAAGATGGCTTGTTTGCAGTTTGCCACATGCCATGTGGGGAACACCACAAATATGTGCAAGAACGTGCTCTGGTCAGAGTAGATGAAAATTGAACTGCCTGGCCAACATGCAAAACACTGTTTGGCAGAAATCTCCAGAATGAAACATGGTGGTGGTAACATCATGCTGTTTGGATGCTGAGGACAGGTAATGGTAGGAACATGGATGAAGTTAGAGACTGCAAAATTGGATGTAGGAGTGAAATTTTGTCATTGAGCAGAACAAAGACCCTAAACAGTCATTGAGCTAGAGGGGGATAATTAAGAGGAGAGGTGCACAGTATCATAGTCATCATGGAATATCAGTGTGTGTAATTGCACAGCTGCAAAGGACTGCTAGGACCCAAAATTTAGGAAAATACTATATTTCAAGCGCCAGACATTCATGTCCAGCATATTACTATTATATCTGAAAAGTTGGGTGAACTTTAACTGTGGCCGATGCCCATATCTGATGCAGTCATACTTAATAAATTGTAATATTTAAAAGTTTATTTACTAGTACCTCAATTCACTAAGTGAAACACTTACTGGCTAACAAACATTAGTCAGCATGTGGTTAATCTCTCATCACTAAGTGATGCAGTTAGTGAATATAAATTAACAACATACTCACTGTTTTCAAGCCATGTTTATCCATGATAATTATGACTGTTCTGATAAAACAACTGATAACATTAAGATTAGAATATTGCGTCAGCCCAATAAAGACATATCTAGTAGAGAAATGTGAACTTAATGAAAATTATCTTTAGCACCTGCATAAGTTATTTTACTTTTAATCTGACAAACGAGCCTCATTGCAATCCTTTTTTTTTTTTAATCAAGCATAACTGTAAATCTTCAGTTGATGAGACAATGAAACTCACGAGAGTTTTTTGATGATAAAACTAATGCTGAATTGTTTGGCTTTGGTCTCTTTAGAATACACAATACAAAGAGCAGGAAGCAATAATTACACAGACATATCACAAACAATGAGGTTAATTAGCAGAAGGTCTACAACATGAAGAAGGTGGGAGGGTGGTTAAGATGAACCTTTTACAACATAAAATTCAAATTTGTAGATTTTATCAGAATACAAAACTACACAGAGGGAATAAGGCTATTGGTGAGGAAACTATGTTCCAGGTAACTGCACTGGAAAACGCAGATTAAAATCAGCATAGTTAAACATAATCTTTAACCGTTCCATAAAAATAAAAATAAAAAATCTTGTATTATCTTATCAGGATGACTTATAATGTTATTTTTAAAAAAAACCCTTTAAACTTTGTGCAAGAAGAACTGAAATTTCCGCGGCGTTTTGGCTGCTGTGTCGCTACCACAAACCTGAAGGCTGAAACAACTTGTGCATAGTGCATCACCACAGAGAGCGATCCGGACCCGGGTCAGGAGTCTTACCTGTTTGTAGGCGTCCAGCAGGAAGCTGTTCCAGATGGAGCGCAGCCCCTCGGATGTCAGCATGCGGCGCCACTCTCCGCAGCCGGCGGAGTGCGACCGGCTCAGTAGGGTCACGACGCGCTTCACCAGCACTACGGAGTCGTACAGAGCCAGAAAGAGACAGTTGGAGAAGAAGCCGGGCAAGATCTGGAGTGTGACGAGCAGGTCTTCACTCGCACTTCCCATTTTCTCTTTTTGACGGTTCAGTGGCGAGGCTGAAGACCGCGGCTCTGATCTGCTGCCCTCATAGTGTCGGATCTGCGCCAGACTTTGCACCAGAACCCCTCTGATATCCAGCACCTCCCTGGAAAGGATGGACTCTGTAGTTAATGTTGAGCCCCACGGCTTATCTTTGCAGACTGATCCTGACGTCAGATTCGGCGCAGACCTCCAGTCTCCTCCTTTCTCTCCTCCCTTAGAGGCGTCCAGACTTACTGGATCAAACCACAGATTTCCTTCCTTTGTCCACTTTGTCCAAACACCCGAAGAAAAGATCTCATAAAAGAGGGTCTCCATGTTCCTAATCTAATTTTGTGGGCATCCACCTAACAGGGTCGCAGTGAAGAAATGTGAAGGCCTTTTGTTAAGATTGTTAAAGTTTTTGATCTGCAGCCATCTGCAGTTTGGACAGTTTGGTCCCAGCTTTTCCCGTCTACAAGGTGTCCTTTGGGGACAAAACATTCATTGTCACCGATGCTTGCAAGTCTGAGGATTGTATAACCTGTATGACCCTGTAGCAGAGACCACCTAGTGATTGGCAACCAACAAGCAGATGAATGGGTGCACCTGATAAAGGCTGGAGAATGTTCATGTCTTGGTTTGTTTTCAGACCATGTAATCTTTAATCAAATGATTGTTTTGTTGTGATTAAAGCTATTCAATATCATATCAAGGGATATTAGGTTATATTTGACATGTTTCAGGCTATTAGTGTCAATGGAAAAGATAATAAGATGCCAGAGACAGTATGAAACTACAAGTGAAGCCAACAAAGGATTATTTTTAGCTCTTGCCTGTTGCAATTACTACAAAAGGATTTCCTGATTGGTCATTTTTGCTGTTAATTGAGGTAGATTAGCTCAGACGAAGTAAAATAAGCTGTGATCATTTGTACATTTCTACTTGAAACATGATAAACTCCTAGCAATACAAAAAAAAAAGGCTATACTGTGTTCAGCACCTGACTATGCAATAACTGTTGTGATAAAAAGAATAAGCAAATTTCAGTCTCTAGATGAGCAAAGTTTGTACAGACATACCACAAAAATGTATAATGAAAGCTTTTACAAAGTATTGACAGTGTGTGCGTATCCATTTCAAAAATTTGTTTTGGTTTGCATGTGACATGCAAAACAGGACCAAATGCATGTCCCTGAATGTCAGATAGTTTCATTTGCTGCTGCCAGGTTGAGTTACTTTTATTTTGCTTTTCATTTACGTGAAATCAGTTATTAAACTTCAATAAAGCAAAGCGGCTCATGCGTATATGAATGCACAGTGCTTTGCAAAAGTATTCAAACCCTTTGAACTTTTCATGCTTTTGTTATTGTGTGTTTTTAACAGAAACTTTTATTCCACGGTCCAACATAAACTACTCTATAATTGCAACCAGGAATGAAAATGAAACATGGTTTGTAAAAGATTTTACAAAAAAAAAAAGAAAGAATCAGCCTGCTTTAAACTCCTACAAGCCTTTGTCCCTGACCTGCCAGCTGGTTATCTTGATCTTCCTGATGCTATTTGTTTAGTA
The DNA here is from genome assembly GCF_003331165.1 of Xiphophorus hellerii. Taxonomy (NCBI): domain Eukaryota; kingdom Metazoa; phylum Chordata; class Actinopteri; order Cyprinodontiformes; family Poeciliidae; genus Xiphophorus; species Xiphophorus hellerii. The sequence goes on along the minus strand of NC_045690.1, from coordinate 13,560,955 downwards.
ATGTTCTCCAAAGACGCTCAAGGGACTTCACGGAACAGGCAAATTTATGTTGAGATTAAGTTGCACACCTGCTGGGTTTCCATTTTATCCACAGATTGATTGAATCACATTCCTCAGCATTTATTGCACCAGAGACGTCACAGATAAGAACTCAACCCTCCAATAAAACCAGAGCTGAATAGATAAAGGTTGTCTTTTGATGCCCAGCCTCACACAGAGACACACGGGTGAGAGGCTGGGTGAGCAGAGCAGGGGAGGCGAGGGAGAGGGGTGCTCTGTGAGGCAAAGGCTCGACTTGGAGACTGTAGCTGCGAGCGTTTAGGCACCTCCGAATGGCTGCCATGGGGATTTCTCAAACATGCATGAAAGAATCAAAGCAAGGTATTTGATAAGGGAAAAACATTACAACATGACATAAAGCTCAGAACACACAGATTTTACAGAACACTTCCAACCCCATTTAACTTTATTAATAATTTCATTGATAATACATTATTAATCATAATTATTAATAATTACATAGCCTTAACATTGATTTTGATTACTAACTCACTGGAGAACTCTATTACTTTTTAGGTGAAGTCTGAAGGAAGATGTTTTCTCTAGATATTCTTAAAGGGTGGAAAGAGTTCAGGGTAAAATATAGACACTTCACTCACCATGCCTGCTGGTGGTCAGAGAACCATGACAGCTTTGCCTCTGTCAGACTGCCCGAGGGCAGGTGTGGCTACAATCCAGTAACTTGCCACCATCAGCATGTGAATGTGTGTGTAATGGGTGAATGAGAATGTAATGTAAACCGGGTCCCAATAAGGCACCATGTAAGTACAAGCTATTTACCATTTTACCATCATGTTATAATGTTATTCCCTCATTAATAAAACACCTGCAGTGTTGCTTTGGTTCTTTAATACATGTTTAAGAAATCCATGAATCTCTGGTGGTACTTTCTCTCACAAAGTGCTGCCTGTTTCCACAAAGTTCCTCCATTGAGCTGCAATCTCCAGCCAAGTTTTAGCCTCACAGAGCGAAAATTTGTGAAAGCTCCACCAGACTAGTGGCAGCATTAATTACCAAACACCTTGTGGAACTGCGTGTTTTCTGAGTGTATCGCATAAACTACATCTCAGCCCAACACTCCTTAAAATGGTTGTAAACTGGATAATAGAAAGGGATTGTTGTGATGACGTGTTGACTAGAGAGTGTTAGACAGGGCAGGATGTTCTTAAAGAGACAAAAATCAATTTTAAGCCATCAAAGTCAAAAAATGTGTGCTATATGAAGGTACGACAGTTACTTGATTGTACTATTAAATGGCACTTTGTGCCTGAAGAATACATTATAGTGCCCCTTTAAGTGGCATCATAGAAAAGAGGACTGAATGCAGGCCTTATTTTTATTCTACTCATAAAAATATTGAATGCCATGGATGTTTTGTATTGGTTTGTGACATGAAATCAAAATTAATACTCTGACGTTGATGCTTACAATGAGACAAATGTGGACAACTAAAGATTTATGATCAGTTTCCAACTGAATTTATGTAACTTAAAAACAATTCTGAAAGGGCAGCTATGGCGATGGATAGAAATCCTGCTCTGAATCAGTCTCACGCCTCCTCGGGGTGTGTAGTTCCAGGCTTAAGGTGTTCCCAGTCAGATATAGTTCTAGCTTGCATTGTGAGGTTTGTCATGTCAGGTCTTGTTTTCATTGTCAGCTGTGGTCAGAGTGTTCCTGCAAACATCCGGCTCTGCAGAGAGCGGCTTTTGTTTTGCTTTATTAAAATAAATCCTTTTCTTTTCTTTGTACATCCTGCTTTAATTTGGGTCTGTTTTGTCTGAGCAGCATATTACGTACAGTGAGAAAAGCACGTAAATATGTCCAATGTGTCAGTTGGCATTAAACTCCTACCACATATTGGCACCAACCCAAATAATTTGCACACAATGAAATAAAATCAAATTAGTTCACAAATGAGTACATTGGTTAAAAAAAAAATGCATGGTATAAGTAAAATAAATAAAATGTTGATTATAATTACAAAAATGTTGTAAATAATTTGTGGGAAATATTCTTGGCAATAATAAATTATAGTCAGATAATTTCTCTGGTGTAATTTTTTCACACACTGTTATAAAAAATGTCTGCATCTCGTTCTGAAAATCCTTCATGTGCCCCTTAATACCATGTTTTTTACTTTTTAAAAGTTGATAATAGTCAGATGATTAACTGTGTTATTCTAATAGTTTTACTTTATTTCTTTCTCTGAAACCAACTGAGAGCTTCCGTAGTTGTGTGTTTGGGACTATTGTCTCGCTTGAAAATCTCAACTCGTTCCATCTGCAGAATCTGATTTTCACTTTTTGTTACATTTCTCCATACCTCCTTCCCTCAGTTAGATGTAGTCTGCTAGTTTATATGCTGTAAAACAGCCCAGACCATGATGTTCACACCCCATTCTGTACACATAATGTGCAATGACACACTCTGCTTGCAATGACAGGCTGTGTGTCGATCTACATTGTGTGTGTGCAATGACACATGCAGAGTTCAGGTTTGCTCTGACCTGACCAGATGTTAATCTTCCTGTATTTCACTGACTTCTCCAAATCTTTCAAGCTTTAAAGAAGTTTCAACATGCTTTTACTTCAGCAGTGGAGCCTTCCAGAGTAAGTATGCATAGAGGCCATTGTAGCTGAATACATTTCTTCTTATTACAAAACGGCTTAGAAATAGTTTTATAAGAGTTTCCAGACAGCTACATGGCAATGACTTTTTCTTTTACCCTTTTCTGTATTTCTGTAGATCAAGCTATGATGTGTTCATTTTAGATATGTTTCAGCCTACTTCATGTTCACAGGTTATATTTGTGATTTATTGACAGTCGGTAATGAGTTCTGGGTGTGCCTGCTCAAACTAAATGTGTGGTTAATCCCACCGAATTTATGATATAATAAATGGGATTATATTTTGACACAGGGCCTGGGTGGGTGATATTTTTTTTCTCTTAATAAATAAAATCCTCATTTGTAAACTGCTATTTGTGTTTGTTGTATTTATCTTTGTCTGATGTTAATCTTTGATCACAATCATTTAGGTGTGTCAACAAACTGAAGAAACTTGCTCTCTGTGAGAGGGCAAGTTTTACAACTTATGATTTACAACTTGACAATCAGATTCTCTTGGAAATCCACTTTAACTATAGCATCTCACACATTTGAAATGAACAATGACTTGTGCTGATGAGGTTTATCCTCATAGTGTTTCCTTTGTTTCGACTTCTGAGAAACTTCCTCTTCAGGCAACAAATGCATACGAAGCCAATAGAAGACAAAGACAGGAAGAATTAGGACAGAGATGACGTTTACTTGTTTTGTTATCCTACCAGGACTGTTTGCTTTGACATGGACGATGTAGTTCATTAAATTCCAAAACTAACTTATTATATGGTTGAGTGGATTTTCAGCTTTGTACAATGATTTCTGTAGGTCTGTGTCCACCATTAGACAGTGAAGAGCCAGCAGGAAGACAAAAGTACAGTTGTAATATTTACGCAAAATATTTTTTCATGTTCTACTTTCTGTACACCCCCCTTTACCAATCGCTAATTGGTTGCTCTGAAGGTTGTTTGTTCTATGCTGGTCAAGCTCTAAACGGGTAGACATTTTTTAAAATTATGTTAAGTAATCCCCCACCCCTGCCCAAGCTTGGCTTCACATGGTTGTCTACTGTCAACACCTTTGGTATCCTCCATGAGGAGCGGAGAAAAAAAAAAAATTTCCATTCTGGACCTCCATAGCCCAATCTTGGAAAAAGGGAAAAACATGTTCATTTGGAAAAATGGATGAGAGGATGGCTGGAACGCAACTGGGTTTCTTCCCTTGTTTCTTGGAAACATTTCATCTCTCACTGAAAATAATTCTTCAGTTTTCAGCGTGTGATAAGAGTTCCAGACTTATAAATTGCTGAAAGGACAATCATACTAATAAGACTGCTCAGATCACATAACTCACTTGTTCATATTATGTGTCATTTTGTACCTTGTCTTTCATCTCATAATAATATCTGCTTATGTAATGAAGCTGCAGTGACATACTGCAAACCCTCTTCACATCTCTGCCCTGTGAGACTTTTTAAAGGTGTTCATATCTTGTATCCAATAGATATGTTGATAGATGACCTGTTCAGATACATTAAGTGATCTGCAACATGAACACATGCCTGGTCACAATGTTGTGAAGAGTTGAGCAAAATTCTGCAACCTTTAAAATAACCTCAGTCTTCAAAACATACCTAGTGATTCTTTATAATGTTATTTTGCAACCTGCCTTTGTGTTGGAGTTAAATTATTATCTACCCTGAATTCTAAAATGATGAAAAAAGCAATGTAAAAAAGAAATTGTTTTTGAAAAACCATATTTCTTTTCATTTTTTACACCACATTAGACACATCAGACGGTAACCCTGTCTGGTCATGCTTAAGAAGTTCTGTTTGCAGTAAGTGTTTCACATGGAAATAGCTGGTAACAGATTATACAACACTGTGCTTGGTACAAACCACCTCAAAGTTCTATGTAAATGAACCAACCAATTCAAAAAGAAGCAAACATAGTTTGATTGTCAATCCATATTCTGGGGCAATTCTGGAAGGCAAACTTGGCACAGCATTAAAAAAAAGTCCAGTGTTTGCATATGAAATTACTACAAAACCCACTTCAGACAATCCAAACTATTCCTTTAACCATCACTTAAAAAACTTGTCCCTCATTAATCAACATGCTTCATTGTGTTTATATACTCAGTAGACTAAGCATCAGTTCTTCTATCCTATCCTTTCAAGTTTAGTGAAAAAGTAAGGGAACTAACATTCTTACTCACAAAATGTGTTCTTGCTAACAGAGAAATACCTATTTTCAGTTGTTAGGGAAAAGAAGGAAAATTGTGATTTTGAGTCATGGTCTTTCTTTGACATCTGTTGTTAAAATGTTAAAATCAGTCATAAAGATGAGCTAAATGTTAAATATGTTTTCAGTTAGAAACAATGCTAACATATTGTTTGTTCAAATATGAAAGTAAGAAATGGTAGATACCTCTGATTTATCTGATCTCTGCAGATAAAGACTTTCCTTTCCAGTATTTTTGCAGCTCTAATTTAGAAGTAGACCATTGAATGAAAAGTATTACAGTTATCACTGGTGTAAGTATTATTCCTCAAACCTAGAGGTCTCCAAAAGAGGGCTGACAGTCTGGGATTTGGCAAATGAAGTTGTTTTTCTGCTTAATGCTCCTGGGTCTTTTGTCTGGTATTTGGATATTCATGATTACTGTCGGTGTGGTAATAAAAAACAATATTCCCCTGTTCAGCTGAGGAAAGGCCTTGGACAGTTAAAAGATCATCAAATCACTAAGCAAAGTCTGCTGGTTGTTCCTGTATGCTTGTTAGGTACAGGCAGATTCGCCAAAGCAAATATGATCAGCAGACCTTAAATTCCTTGAATAAGGGGAAATGCACCCAATGACCCAGAGAAGGAGATAAATCTTCCATTTATTATACTCTAACAAGAGGCTATTGATAAAACATAATCAGCAATGCACCACTGGCTTAAAAAACAAAAAAAACAAGGAGGGCTAATATGAAAGTTGAAGAAAGGTTTATTTCTTTTCTTGGTCTCTCAAACCTTTTTTCTTCTTTTTAAATGTAAGCAAATTAATACAATTAAAAATAAAAAGTAAATTATTTTTTCAGATCCTCTAATAAACAAGTAAGTTTTGTTTTCTGGTGATCCAATCACCTCATTGTCTGTTTTCTTTGATTAGTAGTGTGAATTTATCATTTCACTGTTAAAAACTCTCTAGGTTTCTTTAGTTTCTATGGTATGTCCACCAAGACCAAATTCCAAATGCAGGTGTCCCATTTCCATTATTTTTTACTCTGTTGACCTCTTTAGCCAAACAATGTCACACAACTTTTCTTATGTTAATACTGTATTCCTTTTCTGAATTCCTAAAACATGTTCTAGAAAGAAAGACAGCCTTCAGAGGACAGGTCAGGACTGTTTAGTAGTCCAATCCAATCCTGATGGGACTGGACAGAACAACCAGCAGCAGCACCCTCTTCCTGCTCTGTCATCCATTTGAAATGTTGTTATTCATTGTCTTATTGACTAGTTTTGGTCTTCAAAGCAGCCTATGTTGCTTGAGTGGCCTTTTGATGCATCCCTTCTCCAACAGACCTGAATTCCCTCATCACCATATCATGCAGTTCTGCAGAGACCTGGTAATGTCCTACTCATTGGCTTTGGATGTGTTGAAAAGGGATGCATCTAAAAAGTGCATGATAGCTCTTGAGGAAATGACTCTGAAATGTCTAGAGAAATGTTCTGCATTCTTCCATCACAGATGTGGAGATGATCATTGATACAACCACATATTATTAGCCCCCAAAAGTCAGCAGGTTTTAACATTTAAATTGTTTTTTTTTTTTCTTCCATCCATCCCAGATTTATCCAAACCACAAAGGTGGATTCTGCCTTTGGACAAGGCCTGTAGAGCTTGACAAAGATTTCCCAAAGTATTTGCTTGTTTGTGTGTTTCTTTCAGGTATTGACGAGTGTTGGTTCTTGATGCAGTGCCATGTTTTGAATTGGGAATCACAGCTGTCCAGGTTACATCTTAATATTTTTTCAGATTTATTTTTCCAGATCAGTTCTGTCCTACTGAGGAATAAATCTGCAAACCTTTTAAATTGTTTCTTTGAGGAAAAATGTTTTTCATAAAATTTTCTGGAATTGTGGCCAACCCAATTAACCTCATGAATTAGGGGGTTGACAGAAAAAAGTAATTGATGTTATGCACTTTTACAATGAAACAGGCTGGAGGACCAACACTGATCTTGTCAAAGATGGAACTGAATGGACTTTGTTTTCCTGTTTCTGTTTCCACTCCACCATCCTGCGCCATCTGATGAACTTTGCTTCAATAAACGCATTCATTAAGTTGGAACCAGAACATGGAGTGGGGACTGAGTAACAGTAGGTCACTGAGCAAACAACTCCATCATAAACAAATAGTACATGACTTGGGGCATGTCTACTCCAACACATTATTTTTTCCAAAATTTTTTGTTATTGTTAATTTCTCATGAGCGAACTCACAAATTTCTAATACCATCACACTTTTCTTTGAGGTGTTCATCACATATAAGTGCAAAATTACCTTAAAGCAATAAGCTTTTTGTAAGATTGTCTTTGTGTTTATGCTGCAATTTTTATATTTTTCTAAAATCACTTATCGTGAAGAAAATATTGCAGCTGACAGATTTTTGGTATTTCAGTAGATTTTTATCCCCAAGCATACCTCAAATTCTGAGTATGGCATTAATTCAAAAAATCGATTAACAGCAGGCTCTGAACCAAAGTCGGATGTGTACCCAGTAAACAGATCATAGGCCAGTACTACTCTAAAAGCAGAAACAGGGTTGAGGTACCCATTATCAGACTCTATCTAACCAAAGATCAGTTAATGTGTTAATCATTTATTTCTGCACAACATGTTGGTGATTCATGTTTCCTATCAATTGCCAGTGCTATCACAGTGGAACTTTCCAATGAAAAATCTATTTGAGAATTTGCCGGAGAAGCTTTGGTTTGCTACAAGGACCATGTCTTTATTGGTTTCTTTCACCTGTGGGCTCGTACAGATGTTAAATGAACTTGATTTACCATTTTAGTGCTTTTCTAGTCATACAACCACGCAAAGAAATTACATTGGAGTCACATTCAGAAAATCACATTTGGTGGCATTCAGATTACAAGTAATGGTAGCCCAATTGGCCTTAGACAAGTGGTGGAGCACCAAGCTGGAATTAAACCCACAACCACCTAGTTGGAAGACCTCTCTTCCCTCTGAGCCACAGCCATTCCAAATGACATATAAGAACACCTAAATCAATCCTTTACTACTCTGGAAAATTTTCCTTATCCCAGAAAAAGTTGTGAATCTAATATAGGGAACTATTGCATTTCCTGGTATGGTATGTAAGTAGGGGTGATAATAATAATAGTACTATTTCATTTTCTTTGAGGGTTTTCAACTTGCTTAAAAAGTGCAGTCAGGTGATTGTACCAGCTAAATTTTCCTCTGCTCAGATAAGAGAACTTCGGTCATGGTTTATATGTTCGTGGGAAAAAAAAAAAACATCTTAGGCATGACGCAAATAAAATTTTGCTTTATTGCTTATTATAAAAGCTGAGAATTACTTAAAAAATTGTTTATTTAATTTAAATTCAAAAATGCATTAGTAATCGCACAGGGAAACTAAATGTTGTTGTAACTCATATTTAAGAATTTTCTCCAAAGAGTTACAGTGACTCTGAAGAAAACTCTGACTGAAGATACTGTTTGTAAAGCACTGTCATGAGATTGTTTACAGTTTTCTGTAATTTTCTTTATTTTATAAAGAATCCTTCTTTGCACAATAATTTCCAGTTCTTTTCTGGAGTAGTCACCAGATTTATATATATATTTTTTTTTTTGTGGAAAATTTGTCTTTGTGAATTATTTGTTCACAAATAAAAGGATTTTCTGAAAGGTCACAGAAGTTGATATGGATATGATACAGATGCCCTCTTTTTTTCCTACCTGAGCAGACCCAGTTCTGCCCATAAAGTAATCACAATTGATGTAGAATTTAGAAAACTATCATAAACTTAATTAATTCAGGTATTGAATGAGGACAGGGCACAACCATAATTTAAAAATACCAATCAAAACAAACATACTTGTTTAGGACAGTGGGGTGAACATGGAATGCTCAAAGCCCACGCATACCTTTTAACTGAATTTAGTAGAGCGAAAGAAAAAAACCTTTTACTTTCAGAAAGAGGGACCATTTATAATTTACTGACCACTTCATGAGTAACATTGATATATTACAAGTGTCAACACACTGTACCTGTTGATATTGTGGCTATACAATGACATCTAAAGTTATCCTTTAACAAAAAGCTGTATTGGACTCTGTAGTCATTTTGGATGTTTAAATTCTTTTTAAAATAAGATTTGGGTATAATAGTTGGCATAACCGAACAATTAACATTGACCTAAACATGGTAGAAAACAGCTATGCCACTTAATATATCCATGTGTTTTAGTGCATGCTCTTTATTTAGGTATTTTGTCTCCTTTTTCAGACAAAAGGAGACAAATGAATAAAGAGACAGTACTTTACAGAGAAGAAATCAATAACTGTGACACTGTGTTTTGAACTCCATTACAGGACCGGCTGGCAAATATGTAACAATGAGTAAGTCAGTGTAGATGGTATAACCTTATATAATGTTACAAAAGAGTGAGGCCAGACTGGAAGAGTTCATTCACACAACACCGGCTCTGTGTTTGTCTGCATTTTGCCCTCAGTTGCTGGCAGAGATTTCACAGCACACATTTTATGACTGGGTGAACTGGTAACTACAATGGCATGGAAAAAGTGATGCTTTTGCTATATAGTAAATCTGCCTTCATAACAGGTCAGAAATGTGAGTGTGGGAGAGGATTGCAGCATTTATTTTTTTAATTCAAAGTTCTATCAACCAATCACATTCACATGTAATGCAGCATAAAGAAGCAGTAAATTTACTTTTTAACTTCAAGCTGTGTTAAAAGTAGAAAAAATAAAAAATGTAAGAATCTGAACAAGTTTATAACAGCAAGAGAAGTAGGACAAATATTTACACACTCACGCATACACATTTACTGTATGTCTCTTGCCTTCCAAATTCCCCTGGTCTCATCTCAATTCAGCATCCCACAGATGCTAAATTGTGACAGACTTTTTCAATCCATGGAAGCCCCACCCTGCAACTCATAGGACTTAAAAGATCTGAACTCACGTCTTGCTGTCTGAAACCACACCACACCATGGCTTCCATGCCTCAACAGGCCAGGATGTTGTGGCAACAAGAAGGGGACCAAGAAACTGCTTCTTGGCATGGGCTCATATGCCTGTTAGGCGTATGAGAGTGAGAATCAAATCCTAGTAATTTTTGAAGTGTTGCTGGGGTAGATCAGAAGGTGTTATCATGGATTTGAAGATGTCTGGTTTAGGAACCTCAAGTATCATCTTTGTCTTTTTCATATTATTTGGTGCCAAACCATGACCTTCACCTGAATTGGAGCAACTGGAATTAGTGGTAGTTACTCTAAGACTTGGACATGGAGGAATTGAAAGATCTTAGTGTCTTAGTATCTTGTAATTGAGTGATGGGACTTGGATAGATGAATCAGGGGTCCATATGCTGTAACAAAGACTGTTCATTCAACAGCTCTGGATGTAAAAAAAAAAAACATACATTTTCCACTAAACAACAACTAGGACTTTTTAGAACACATGCAGCATATATACGGTATATATATATAATTATATGTTTATTGTTATTTCATTTAAATATACTACCTTCTGCTTTCATCATTTGCTTAAAGCAAAGAACAGTCACCCTCCTCTCAAAGACTGCAAATTGAGATCCTGGCCAAACATACACAAACAGGATCAAAGACACTAATCAGTCATGCTTGAGTCCGCCCTTCAGTTTTGACCAAGGTCTTACATACAGTACTTGCTTAGGTCAATTCAGTCATTCGTTCATGGTTTTATTATTTCTGAAGCTTTGCAAAATCAAATACCATTGTGTCAACTTTGAAACTGGAACTTGTTAAATGGGTTTTATTTAGTTTTGGATTTTTAACTCTTATAATTTATCATTCACCTAACTAAACAAAGCTGCTCTGGTGCAGCTGCAGTTGGTTCAAAGCACAGCTGTTAGATTACTGACAACGTGAATTAAGTTCTCAAACTCCTTTTTTTTTTTTTTTTTTGCATTGACTTGCAGGTCTATCTGTTACTGTGATCAGTGCCTGCTGGATGAAGCATGTACAAGGCTTAAAACCAAGTTGATAAGGCATTTTAAATTCTATTCCCAGGGCTATGGAAGTTACTTCCTCCAAGTTTGAGATATTAGTGCAGAAGAAACAAGCTTGACTTCACGCTCGAAATGCAAACACAGCACTTGACTTGGTGTTGCTGAAACCTGAAACTTGTAAATGTGAAAGAAGCTGCCTGTGTTTCTGCAACACCACCTTATGCTCCTGTCATAACTTTTTTATGCAAACTTTTAAACAATTACAAGACTTTTCAAGTGTTTGAATAGCTATTACTGTCGGTTGCAACATCCTAATCACACGTAATGCTAAAACAATTGAAAACTTTAGTCCAATCAGACAATTCACATGAAAATGTCTGGGTATTTATCTTTACTTGGATCTTGGATCCCATTCTTCCTTGAGCATGCCAGGATGAGCTTGTCTTGAGTCTCGCAGCTTCCTAAACCACTCAATAGGAAATATGTCTTCCATATGTTTGTTAATATTAGATGGACTTAGGCCAAGACTATTCATTAATTTATAGACAAATAAGATTTTAAAAGCTATTCTTTTCAAACAGGGGGTCGGTGCAGTGATTTAATTACTGCTGGAATATTCTATACTTTTTTGGTGTTGATCCAAACTCTCACTCAGGGTTTTGAGTGAACTGTGGTTTCCTGATTAAATTTTATTTTACTGTTTTATGTTGTTAGTCTAGAAACTTCCATTTCTATTGGACTATCATATGATAAGCAGAGTGGAGATGCAACCAAACAAAGTTGGACTTTAGAGTGTGGGCATATGCCTTTTTATAGACTTTAAACAGTAGTGTAAACTTTGCTTAGTGTGGGAGTTGCTCACTTATTTTACATGTTGAGACTGTAGGAATAGAAATAACTGTTACAATGGTCAGACTAAAGTTAGAACAGAAAGGATATACTAGACTTTTCACTCTGTCTGTGACATGGTAATCAAAATATATATTTTTTTAAAATCATCTCAAAGCAGAGAAACTCTGTCAGGCATATCGACCAGTCTGGGAGTGCAGACAGACAGCAAACACCCAAATAAACAGAGCTATCGTTGAGCCACAGAGCTAGTAGGAAATCAACCGGACAGATCTGATTATTTGTTTGATGAGAATCAAATTTATTGGATTTAATGTCTGGTCGAGGTGTACTTCACATGGTATTGTCTACAATGGCCTGCTTCAACCGGTACCTTTACTGTCCAAAAAAAACAACAAAAAAAGAGAGAAAAAGATAATTATTTCAGCTTATGGTCACAGAGAAAAAAGTGTTTCACATAAAAGTGTTGTGGTCTTCAGAATGGGAATCCAAAAAGCCTTAACTCTTACAACTTCATTGCCATCAAGAAGAAAAAAAAACATTAGTTAATAATCATGTATTTACCCTTTATATGGAAACTCCAGAATTGCAAGATTTAGTAAAACCATGTGCAAATAAAAGTTCACTTAAACTTTGCTTGTTATGCCCCAATTACTTTATGGGCCTAGGGTGTTATTGCCCAGGTATCAGCTGGTGTACTCAACCCCCCTATGCAACCTTAGGCAGTAGAAAAGAGATGAACACACCAGGTAATAGTAGTATTGGCTTTTTTTAACGAGATGTTTTTTTTTTTGCTTGTTTGCTTCTTTTTGCCCGTTTCTGAAAACAAACAAAATAAAGACAAACAACAAAAAAATCTGTATTCATGTGACATAAAATTATTTAGTAGGTAATTCTAATGCAGTAAAGAAAAAAATATACATGCATTTTTATATTAAACCATGACATTTGTGTAAGTCTTTTCAGCCTCCGTGGTGCGAAGTTGAGAGCAGAGAAATGCTTCCCTCTAGTGGCTAAAACGTGATTACATACTTTTTTGTAATCGACCACAAACTTTAATGAATGCCACCATAGGCGTGTTATAATCTGATTTATTCAATTCAAAAGTTCATTGTCCCCGAAGACCACTTTACTGCATAGTCAACATTGACACACATGAAGAAATTAAGAAAAAGAAAAGAAAAGAACTATAACAATCTCAAGACAAGGATTTTTCAGGGGGTCAGTAGAGTCCTCACAGGCTGAAATTTATGAGTCTAACAGCGGCCTATAGGTTTTACACAGTCATTCTGTATCTCTATCCTGATGGCAAAAGTTGAAATGCAGCCCATAGTGAATGCCTGAGAGTTGACACTATTCTTGTAATGATACTTTGAAAATGCCACTCACAATATGGTGCGGGTTTGACGTAAGATTCAGCGCTTATGCGGAAAAGCGTCTATAAACGCTCCACCCTCTAATACCGGAAACGAAACCAGGGTGTCATGTGATGTTAGCTTCTGGTTTAGCATGTAGAAATCTGAGATAAAATCATCAAAGGTAGGTAAAATCTTTTAAATCGTTGTTTTTGGTTTTTGTTGTAAAAACCTACATGCTGCTTAAGAGCTGTTGGTGGCTGAACTTGATAAACGAACGAAGTTAAACTTAGCTGCCATGTTAGCTTGTTATATTTAACATAAAAGCTGCACCAGAAGAAACGTACAGCTTCTCTTCGTTTGTTAAAATATCTTGATGTTAAAACTTTGTTTTTCTCCACAGAGTCGTAGAAAGAGGGCTAAAAACACATCATGGCAGATGTGAGTATGGTTTATTTACTTCTAATAGCTTCAACAGATATTTTACACTATGTCAACTCTGTAAATGATCGTCAATATCCTTTAGTCTGATGTAATTAAGCTTGAAGACCTGATGCGTTTGGGTAAAGATGGAAAACTAAATGCTGGGGCACGAAAGAAATGACTTTATACCGCTGTTTGCTTCTGTTTACGTGAATCACTGGGTCAGTCAGGAGTCTCATGATGGGTTGTAGACATAGCAGACTAGATATATCCAACTGTTTATCATTTGAAGAGTTCTTTATAAACATTCACATTCTTCACCAACTCTGCTGCTGGGGATCAAGCAAACATCTTTTCAGAAACATGTAAAAAAAAATCAATAAAAAGGATGAGGAATTACAATTTATGTTTATATCAATTACTGCATTATAGGACACAGCTGCCATGTTTGCTCTCTGTACTGTGAACCCTGTTTGTGGGACTAAATGTATGTTGTGGTAATTCTTAGTAAAATCTCTACTGTCAACCATAATAAAAATCTGCATTGCAGTGTTATAGTTACTCAATTATTTGTGTAATTGAGTAAATCAGCACATGTTTATTAAAGCAAGAAACTAAGACTTGATTGCTCAGATCTTAACGCCAAGTGTGAATGGTGGTGCTTTTATCTGAAACAAACGGGGCTGCATTTGTTTTAGCTGTCATAACTTGATTTTTGAGTCCAACCCTTCAATCCTTAAGGGTTTTTAGTTTCTGCTGGAGAGGCCACAGATAAATTCCCACTCAGTCAAAGCTCAAAATGGGACAATGTCACTGAACGTCTGGTTTTCAGACTCTTTTAATCAGAATTTCAAACCAGATCTACAGTAAATTCCAACCAAAGGATCTAATATTATTATTGGTGATTCAGAATGGGGCCATAAAAAGTCTGTATTTAATTTACTGTAAAATGGTTATAGAGTAGGCTGGTAACTTGGAAGTAAAATGTAAAGGACTAGTTTAGATCAGGAGCTTTGAACTGAGCCATATTTAAGGAAAGAAAATTGATGTAGCTCTTTCATTTGTTACATTGTCTGCCCCTTGACATTCAGCATTTCTGCTGGTTTACTCACTGTGATTAGATCCCACGAAAGACCTATGAACCATTTTGTTTAATCCAGTTTCCAACATGTTTTTCTTCTACAGGATTTAAAGAGATACCTGTACAAACAGCTGCAAAGGTTGGTGGTGTTGGAGAATCACAGTTATCAGTTCGGGGTTTCTTCAAAGTTGCTAAATCAGCTGTTTGTTCTCCTCAGTGTTGAAGGTCTTCACGCTGTTGTTGTCACAGACAGAGATGGCGTTCCAGTTATCAAAGGTAAGACCGCGACTCCTGTGACAGTTGTTGTAATGGAAATGCTTTGATAACCTTTAAATGTATTGTATGAGTTGCATATATTTTCTCACATATAATCCAAAATGAATGATTGAGATGGTTTCTATTTCTCTTATGTGGATGAATGCTGTATCCCTGCAGTTGCCAATGACAGCGCCCCAGTCCATGCCCTGAGACCTGGCTTCTTATCCACCTTTGCTCTTGCTACGGATCAGGGCAGCAAGCTTGGCCTCTCTAAAAACAAGAGCATCATCTGCTATTACAACTCCTACCAGGTTAGAAGATACATAATATACTGGTGTTAGACTTGACCTCCTCAAACATATTTAATTTCTTTTTTTGTTCTTAATGTCTTGTCTACACAATGGCAAAAAGAACGACGGAAGACTCAGGCTCATTTAGCAGGCACTGAGTCAACCACAAACACTTGTGTAGGGGTGTGTGTGTGTGTGGGTGAGAGTGAAATGTGAGGTCATCTCTCTGACAATTAAAGCTTGACGAAAGCTTGGGTTACCCAAAGGATGATTATTTTGAACGAAGCATCAATAGAGTGGCTGCAAAAAGAATAGCATCAATGAGTTATGATCACTCCACCAGACTTCCTTCTGCATGAAATGTTGTAGTGGGAGCACAGCAAGAGAGATGTGTACATATGTGGGTCTGCAAGGCTCAATGAGGTCAGGCAATACTGGGTAAAAAGGCGGGCCACAATTCTATCACAGTGATGTGAGACTGATAAAGTCAGAGAGAAATGTTCTGCTGAAAGTGCTTTAGACAAGGTGGTACAGGTAGCTGTAAGGGGGACTGTTTCCCATAACTGTAGATTAAATCATAGTGTAGAGTTAATACTAGAAACAGTGAATGTTTTTTTTCACAAATAGTATTAACCCCTAGCGTTTTTTTGTCAGGATTCAACTTTGACTTCTTGGAAATACTCAAATACGTAAATCTCCATGTGGTTATTTTGTGTTTTCTTAAAACCTTCTGAAAAAGCACATTTAGATGTTGTGTGGTCTCCATTTAATGTTCCTAAATGACAAAAACATTTATGTTTCAAATTTCAAAAATGTTTTGTGATTGTGTCACATCAGCACCCAAGTCTGCAGTTTCCAATAACATCTTACCCTTTAGTTGATAATATTGATTACGGTACTTGATTTTGGTCCATGTTGACATGATGGCATCATACAGTGTTGCTGGTTTATCAGCTCTGCATCCATTATGTTGGATTAAGCTGAGGATTTGATATTCTGCCTCGATGATCCCGTGTTATGTTTGTGCTGAACAGATTGTGCAGTTTAATCGGCTCCCTCTGGTCATCAGCTTCATCGCCAGCAGCAACGCCAACACAGGTAAAATGCATTGTTACAATCATTTTAAAAGGGGGATAACAGCTGAGCTAAGACGTGTTTCTGTGTCCTCAGGCCTCATCATGAGTCTGGAGAAGGAGTTGGCTCCACTAATAGAGAATCTGAGGCAGGTGGTCGAGGTGACATGAGTTCAGATCGGTAGCAGATTGCACCAAATTACTCCCAACTCATCATATTCCTGTCGGTTTGCTGAGATGTTTATGTCATGTTGGGGAGATTTCTGTAGTTTCTCATTGTTTGTGGATCAGTTTAAATAAACTTTGTGCTCTGTTTGCCAAGGTTTCATTCTTCTGTTGAGTTAAAGTCTGAATAAATGTTGAAATTTTGACAACTAAAATAGTGCCGCCTCTTTTTCTTATTTAGGTATTCATAATTGAATATTTTATTTGTCTGCAGCCTTCCATGAACTGAAGCAATGTTGCAGAGAAGAGTGGGTCAGAATAACTGCAACAACCTGAGAGTCTAATGAAAACAGACCTGAGAGTCTGTTTTCATCAGACTCTCAGGTTTAAAATTAAAATTAAAGATAGATATACTACAAACAGTTTGATTATGAGTTTTTATTTAATCTATCAGAGACATTTCAGGAAGTTTTACTCCCACTTGAGATGAACAAATAATTACAATCACAAACATGTATAAAACAATCTGATCGGTACTGGTTCTGACTGCAATACAATGTTTCAAGCACATTCTGCTTCTACCCTCTTTCCCATGTTGAGTCTACAAAAGCTACAAGTCAGTCATAACTGTCAAATACAGCCAAAACCATCCTGTGTCCATCAAAACTGCACTGACATGTCTAGGTTCACAGTTAACATTGTTTTGAAAGTGCACATTGTAACAAAATAATTATTTTTTTTATCTACATAAAACATATTTGTGTGAATTTTGAAATGTTTTTTTTTTTTCTTCAGTGAGAACACTGCTGTACATACATTTTTAGTCCAGGAACTCTACAGAGCTGTTAAAATCCTTCAATAGGTTGTTCAAAGACCTCTTGTAAGATGTGTTGTGCAACATATTACATATTTGTCTCATTCCTTCAGGTATCCTGGTATCTTCTGTGAGAATGGAGATATTTTCCTGTTCCTTCATGGATGACCATCATCGCCCTTTTCTTATCTGAGACTGAAAGCAAAGATTACAAAAGCTGATATGAGAACATTGGATTCAGAAATGATGATGGTTTAAAAAAAAAAAAAAGCCACATGTTTTGTTTTTTTTTCTTTTTCCAGCAATGGTTGCAAATTTCCTTTTTAGTGGTTGTGAAACAGAAGAGACGAGGAGCAGCAAGAAAGGAAATCGTATTACAGTAATAAGGAAGTAGATTTATGGTACATAGGCTTAAATGTTTCAGACCCAAAAACAATGTGTTGTAATAATTGACTTTCCCTCAGCTGCTCAATCCATGCAATTCCCTCTGTTTGATAAAACTGGTAGACATTGGCTCCTTTCTGGTGCCAATGAGAGGTTTAGGTATTACAGGTTTCATTTTTGCCTCCTTTTTAAAGGAACCCTTTGCGAATTAATCTAATTTCCTTCTTTTTCCCAGAAATTGGACATTTTGGTAGTAAAAACAGATGAATGATGTCCATATTATTATATTTCTTTTCCTACTGACCGAACCACAGATTAAATAATCTGTGTGAATCAGTCTGATGGAACTCACCAGCTTCCAGTGGAGGATCTTAATCCATTCATCTGCCTCAACTCCTGTCTTTGCGCAGAGGTAAAATGTTCGATCGGGAAACACGAGACTGTGGACACACAGAGACATGCAAAGTTACTTCAAGCAAACATAGTAGTTTTAAATCAAGTAGAAAATGTCTGTTCAGAACTAAAAAACAATGGTAAATAAAAAATTAATAAAGTCAGTCAGCTGCAGTTTGTTTCCAGTTTATTTCTGAAATGTTCATCTGTTAAAAATTTCTGCTCTGTTTTCCTCACCTCGCTCTCATTTTGTTCATTGGGGACTTTATTTGTTATCTTGTCTTCCTCTTTCAATTGTTAGTTTTTTGTCTATTTTATCAGCTTCCTCTTTAAGTTTCAGCTTTGCTTTAAGTCACTTTTTTTCTCCACACATTTCTCAATTTTGTTAACTCTTACGTTTTCCATTTTCTCTTGTTCTTATGTTTCAATTTACAGAATAAAAGCAAACAAATTATTTTTGCCAGGTTAGACAAAAAACAAATCCCTTCTTTCCTGTTAAGACAGATGGGTTGAATGTGAAATTATTTACATGACTGTACCGACAGCTGGAACTCAGGTCAGTTTCCTCCACTGTCGCCTTAAACTTCCCTTTTTTCGCACAAAAAATATCAATGTTTGAAAAAAAAGTCAATATGGGGAACTCAGAATGAGAAGAGGGTTTTGTTTATATCTATGGGTGTTTTGGAGGGGTTCAAACTGCTGTAAAACAATAGATAGGTTATGGGGACAACAATGTGTAAACCAGGATAACACACAGGATAGAGCACAGAGCAAAATAAAAAAACTGTATTTTTTCCTATAAGAAACTGAAACAATGTGGCAATTTTTTTTTTTGCTTAACATGAGTTGTGTAATAGAAAATGTAGCACAGCTAAGGAGGCAGAAGTGGTAATAGTAACACAAAGTGTAGCTTATCTACTGACAGCACAAATCTTTTCTGTTTATTTCTACACTTTGGCGATTATTAACAAAATCTAAAAAAAATCAAATTTTGGTTTGCAGAGGTCTCATGTTTTGACATAGAAACACATTGGCACATTCACTCTTGACATTAACAGAAGCATATCATTTTTAGTATGCCCCACAGAGCCATTTGGAAATGTTTAAAGTCTGAATGTGAAGTTGTTCCACATTGTTCTGTTCCTAGTCCAATTTCTTTTTTAACTTTACATGTGGTTTATATTATTGGAAGACAGAGTGTACAATCCAGCTTGCAGCGGTGATCCAAACTTTCATTAGATATTAAATATCACTGTCTGATATTAAATCAGATGTAACACTTCCTGTTTCAATTCAAATTATTTATCTTTGCTAAGTCCCACGATAATGGTAATAAAAAAAATAACAATAAAAAAAAACACCTTTTGGACAGTTTTCCTCTTTCAGACTCAAAAGTTCTAAAACATTTTTTTAGTATTTGGCAGAATTGCCTTCTAATCCTCATGACTTGGGTGAAACATTCTGGTTATCCTCACAACATTGACTTAGTTACCATGAAACAACTTTGTAACAAATGTGGTGGTATATTTAGTGCTTTGTGTACTTAGAAGCCTAATCTGGACTGGGACAATTTCCTGGTTGGCATCTTGGGATGTTACTTCAATGTTTTCTTTCCTTTTGATGTCATTTATTTTTGGAAGTACATCAGTCCCTCCAGCAGCAAAACACTTCCTCAGATAATGCTGTATTTGAAAGTTAGCTTAGAAGCTTTAGTTTTTATTTTCTCCAGATGTAACAATGGTCATTGTGGCCAAATACTTAAATTTTATTTCATCCAAGTATTAGATATATCTTCAAAAATTAGGGTAACTGGTTGACAATCCAGTCTAACATTTTACATTGCCTCTTGAGTAAAGGCTTCTTCATCTCTGACAAGCCTCTCAGGTCATGTTTTTTAAATTACTTGTTTTGTTGTTAATGACACTATGTAACCTGCTTTAGCCAGAATTTTCTTCTGGTAGGAATGAGATGCTATTTTTACACCAGAAAATTTTCATCTCTAGGACAGAGAACCTATCCCATGGTGACTGTATTTGTACATTATTGCTTAAATGCATTAACATGGCACCTTCAGTCATCTGGAAATTGTGTCCAAGGATGAACTATTCTTATCAAAGCTAGCAGTTCTCTTCCTGGTATCTTGTTTGATTTCTTTAGATATTTTCCATGATATCACACAAAGAAGCATTGTGTTTGAGACTGTTGTATTAACATAGAGTACACCAAAAGGCATGTCTTTATTTAAGTCATATGTGGTTGAATCATTAAAAGTCTTGATATAATGAGGGCTTTTCCCAGAACCCAAAAGGTTGTGGAGTTGTGGAAAACACTGGAGTACTTCTCTGTAAAATTTGTTCAAACCCAAATTTGACTTCCAGCTTATTATTGTTTTTGCTTAAATCTTATGTTTGGCCCTATTGTGCTATTTCTTTCCATTCGTTAATGACAAATGCTCCTCAAGTAAAAGATTCATACCAACACAATAAGTTACGCACCAGAAACAGTTGACTTTGTCCTGAGAATAGTCAAACTGGACTGCAGAGCAAGATGTTAAATCCAGTGTCCGAATGGGTTCCTCACACTGCAACAAGGAACAGTGTAACTGATTAGATGCAAATATGGATTAACTTGATCAACAGACAACACATACTAACATTTACCATTTATAAAATAATTAACCTGTCAAATAGTTATATCAAAGTTATAACCTGGAATGTGAAATAACCTTACCGTTTTGTCTTTAAAGTACTTAAGTTCATTTCTATGGAGTGTAAACCACCTTTGTTTCCAATTCTGTCAAAAAAAAGAAAACAAGTTTCAAATTTATCTATAAATTAAAGATGATGTTAGATTTTAAGTAGCTAAAGTCATAGTAAAACTGAAATCTCAGTTTCAGATAAATGTATCTGAGTATCCGATGATTGCTTTTCCAATGTGTAGAGATGGCCTTATTTCAATGTTCTCACCTTCACAATTGCTCCTTGTTTCACCAGGTAGCCTTCCTTGGTTCCCAGCTATAATGACATACTATGTGTCAGTAGAAAGGCAGGAGTAATATTTTAAGATAAAAAACCTTTTCCAGTTAAATGAAACTGAAGCAATGTTTGGAGACAACTTCATTCACCAACCAAGACCCACAAATGATAGAATGAAAATACATTTCAAGCCTTTATTTTTTTGTGGTATTCATTATTATATGTTTACATATAACAAAAGCCCAAAATTTGTGCCTCAAAAATGTTAAACTTTAAATTAAATAAATAAAATAATCTATTTTAAACAAAAATGGCCAAACTCAGAAAGGCATTTTAATCTTTCTGTACTCATTATTTGATTGAATCTCCATCTGAGGGCTCTGCTTGGTCTTACAGCTTGGATCCATTAGAGACAAGCATAGAATGTAATAAATGGGACTGAAACTCACTTCTACGTCTATTCACACCTACTACATGAGGAACATGTAAATGTAGAACTTCCTCTGGACATAATTTCCTTAAAAACGCCTGATTGGCTGACATTGCATATTTTGGCTGTGAAATTTAGCTTGAAATACACAAAAAGTTGGGTAAACTTAGGAAAGAAAGGTTTATTACAAGTTGGGATTGAGTAAAAAAGTAAATTTCTATGTTATCTTTTAATCATAAAGTTTCTCACCTATATCAAACACAACATACCAATTAACTTTACTAGTTTATAAACCTAAACAACATATACAAATGAAAACAAAGCTTCTCATCATACCGATGGTGCTTTGGGGACCAGATCATCTTTTGTCCGGCCCGTCTGTATGGCGGTGTGAACTCGCACCGACTCATAGATGGATGGCTCTTCCACACGCCATGGATATGGACTCTTAAGCACAATGAGGGTCCCTGGTTCAAAGACAGAGAGCAAGTTGAATTTTTTTACATAATTTCCCCCTCAGACATTTGTACTCAACTTTTGATTCTATAAAATAAGAAGATGTAAGAAGATTTTTATTTTTTCATTTTTTAACTGGAGTAACTATCTGCCTACTGTGAGATTGTCAGTTAAATTACTGTTTTCTTTGCTAACCTTCCAAATACTCTACCTCATCTATCAATTTATACATCCATCCATGATGGATGAGTGATCGTGAGTTATATAGAACTTGAATTAGGAACAAAATTGTGGAAACAAGCGACTAAAAGGAGGTTGTGATTTTCCGAGGCATATACCAATGGGAAGAGGTGTACTCGGACTGTTCTTTCTAATACCTAATCCTTATCGCCCAGTGTTGGGTAAACAAAGCACATAGGACGGATGATTGTTCTTATCAGATTACTGATCAATATCAATACCAACTACAGTTAGAAAGTGGAACATTTGAACAGCATTCCCATGCAAGAATGCCACTAAACCAGAAGTAAATATGTTTTAGAGCTAATTCTTGTTTAGAGTGGAGCTAATCTGGACACCACTAACTCAGACTATGCAAGCCATTAAGGTTGGAAAAACTCAACATGGAAACATTAAATACAAACAGTTTAAAACTTTACTGCAGCAAAGATACTTTATGGTGAACCAATAAACAGAACCATGAAAGTACGTTTGTATAGATAGTTTTTGTTATGTTGGTTTGGCTTCGTCATATTTTGCTTTTCCTTAATAATTGCTGGGGAAAAAATGAAATTGCAATGAGGGGAACTGAAACAAACATTGAAAACACTTAACACTCACCATCACTTCCTATAAAACTCATATTCATATAAAAATTGGGGTTCCTTTGAGTGCTTCGGAGCGACTGAAATCAGGTATGGAATAGAACGTGTTTTATTGGTGAGTCCGGTGAATCAAAAATCTAGATCTTCTTACCTGCATCGCTTCCCAGGAGAGGTTGGTTGGCAAAGTGGCTGACAAAGTCCTGAAAGCTTGGGAACTCGTTAAACCCAAAGATGTAGACATTGTCTCTGCGTGTCACATGAAAATGCTTCACTGAATCCTTTGCTCTATGTGTTTCAAAGAATGAAAATAACATTTCATAATTTAGGATTTTTTTCTGTTTTGCATCTGCCAAACATGGAGATTCAACACATACAGTATATATTACCTGAATGTCTATAGTCCTTAGTTTCTGATTTATTTCTTTCAGTTTAACAAAGAAACATGAAATACATTCTAGTGGTAATCTAGTAATCTCCTGACCTGTACGAGAAACAATCTCCTTTAGTGTTTTTTAGTTCTGGCTTGCGACTGACCTGACAGACAGGGCAAAGCAGCCAGGAGCGCCATTACTGTTCCTCAGGAGATAACTCCCATCTCCTCCATTGGACAGGAGGAGAGCCTCTGCAGCATGCCGGGACAGGTCATAGTGGTACCACCTCCAATGAAAATCATGAAAGTAAAAAAAAACAAAACGTTTTAATAGAAATAAACACATTGATTTGAACAGCCTGATTCCCCAGCACTAAGTTGTGAGCAATAAACTAAGACATAGTGAAGCCTGATAGAGTTTAATCCCAAATATTCAAAAATGGAATGATTTTTATTCCAGGACAGTGAGGGACATTCAGTATTGTTTGATTTGCAATTGTTTGTCCACATAAAACCATAAAGTTTTTCAGCAGGTCCTAAATATGTTGAGCAGATAAAGATTTGTTTAGTAGCTGACTGGAAGTAGGCGTTAATGAAAGGCAAAGGAGTAATGTTAGGTTGGTTTTTTTAATGCTTAAATTCATCCAGGCTTTATTTAAGCTTAGATTAGCTATTTATTTTTTAACACAGCTAATACTAGCAGGGCTGCCCTTTTCTCACTGATCTTCCCTGCCAATTCAGACTTTGACCTATATAAGTTTTTTGTTGTTTATAAATGAAGATGTCAGGTGTTATAATGTCACAATGCACCTGCAGTGTTCCAATATTATTCATTAAAAAACATTGAACAATACCTGTGAAACAATACAAACTTGTTTTCTGCACAAGTGTTCCCATGTATGAATTACAACTTTAGAGATTTGTTGTTCAAAATACTAAATTAACTAAACTAAGCTAAAAAAAAAATCTGTTCTTGAGATTAAATTATTCCTCACACTATGTTACCTGTGTTATGTAATTAGAACTTTTTTCACCCTTTTGCTTTAAGAATATATCATTTTAAAGGTTCTGCATAGTTGATTGCATTTTTCTGTCTTCCTTTTTTTTCCACTTGCTTCTTTTAGCTGCAGAAAGGAAGATGAGCTTAATGAGAATGTTCTGTACATTTATGGTTTTATTGAAAGGTCAATGAGGTTTAAACTGAAATTTGGACAAAGTGAAAGAACAACAGGCACAGCAGAGATCTGTACAGGAAATTTAGAGAGATTTCATAAGTATGAATGTGCCACAGATGTAAATGAAACCAGTAAAAAAGGATGTGAAAGTTCTCCATTTGCATCAAAGGTGGGGAGGAGTTCTGTAAAGACAAACTGTCATTTCTAGCTTGAGAAAAAGACGATAAAAAAACCACACTGATCTGATTTGGGTCAGTCATACACGGATTCATAAGCTCATGATATTGTCTGTAAACTTGAAAGACAAGTTTTATTTTACTACATTTGATTGGTTACAATGTACTGGGTTTTATGGACACCACATGATAGAGAGGGTAACATTTTACAACTTCTCTGTTTTCTTCAGTTAGATTCCACTTAAAGTAGCAGCTGAAACTTATTTTCAGTGTCCAGTGTCTAATGTCTCCGGCTGTTAAAGCAGACTGCGTTTATTAGAGACTAATCTGACACATGCTCTGCTTCCAACAAATTCCATCAGTTACAAGTAATGGCATGGTGAAGTAATGGGCATTAACATTTTTCATGTGAAATAAAACACAGCATCACTAAAAAATTATTTAGTGACAGCATCACTAAAATATACATAGCAGAATGTGTCTATGAAACTACACAAAATTCATTATCCATCCAAAATGGTTCCAGGCCCTCTGCCAGGATCAGGAGCTATATGGATCTTGACATAAGAATGATATTCTGGAGAGTAGCAGCAGTAATGAGGTTGTGGTTTTCCAAGGTAAGCCTTAATGGGAAGAGGGACATTGCAACTGTTCATTTTTGAACCCACAGGCAGGCTGAGTAGCGTGTAAATCTGATAGTTACAAAACACGTTCTGAAGTTGAGGACAAATCAGAGTGCACAACTCCTCACGGGACAGTCTAGCTCTCCCTGCAACACTGAAGATGCCAAATTCCCACATCATAAATAGGGATTAAATAACGACTTTCGGATTAAAGTTTAAACAACCTGATGGTAATTACATTCTCCTTCACTCAAGAGAAAACAATTATAGAACACAGCTTTTTGGTTAGTTAGTTGAATTTGTTTTATTTCTTCAAAATCCATAGAATATTATGATCATGAAAAACAGTGTTTTATGGTCCTATGCTGTCCACACCCTATTCATGATATTAAACAATTCTCGAGAGAAAACAACACATAATCTACAAATGCAAACAAATGATTGTATTCAAAACAAGTCTACTCACAGTATAATCCATATTCAGTGGCTAAAACAAAGGGTAAAATCCTCTGTTTGTGAGAAGGCAGGGCAGTTTTGAGCTACTTGTTGTGTTGAACATGAAGTAAAATGAAAAGTCAGGAGATTAATAAGCTCACCCCAAAGTCTCCAACTCGTCACACAAGTCGTCATTGGAAGCATCGCTGTAGACACTCATCTCTGGGTCTGCCGCCACGTCGGGCTTCTGAGATCCTCTGGAAGGTCTGCAGCTGCACAGGGAAGTGAAAGCAGTCATTGTAAGTCCGGCACGCCCAGGAGGGAAATGAGCTCAGAGACACGGCAGAGCCTTCTCATTAAACATTGTAATATTTACACACCTCTTATCAGTGGAGCTTGGCTGAGAGATAAATAATTAACTTGCAAACACTGAGGCAGCACCTTACATAATTTGTGACCATGGAACACCTCTGAATTCTCACAAACCTTCGATATGTTTTCTTGTACAAAATAAATTACCTGTGAGTTAAATCACAGGCTATATGGATCTTGACGTAGGAATGATATTCTGGAGAGAAGCAGCATTAATGAGGTTGTGGTTTTCCGAGGCATACCTTAATGGGAAGAGGGGCACTGGAATTGTTCATTTTCAGTTCTCTGCTCACCTAAAACCACTCAGACAGGAACTGCTGAGAATAAACACAACCAAAAATACCAACCCACTGAGAAATAACAAAAAAAAGATAAAGCTTGGGTTTATATTTGCCGTGAACTCCAGACAATCATCAGGGAAATTTCCAGGAATATTTCCAAAACATTCTTAAAGTGAAACTTTAACAAGGAATGTTTCAGATTATAGGTTTTGTTTGGAATAATTTGTCAGGAATCTTTGAGACACACTTCACAAAAAGTCCATAGATGTTAAAAATTTTAACACATTAATCAAAATATCAAAAATATTCTATGCAAAGCCCAGGAGTGCAGTTCCAGGTCTAAAAGATAAACCCAGGAATTTCTCCATCTAGTCACATTTTCAAAATATATCTTGAGTGTCACAAAAATTTTCCATTTCCTTTACACATACCACCATCCCCAATCCCTCCAATAAGTTCTGGGAAAGGCCTGGAAGACCGCCTAAATGTTTATCAATGAGGGTTAAAAGGCTCTTCTCTTTTATTGCATTGCCGCAAAGTAAGCTCAGCAGAAACTTACAGCTGCCCACATACAAAATCCAAATCTTTCTGTAGATAAGCTTTGTGTTTCGATGACAGATACGAAGTTCTATTGGCACAACAGCAAGATGTGTTTGGAGGAGTTAAGGGTTCATATTTCACCAGCTATCAAGCATGATTGTAGTGTTGTCATGCTATCGGACTGTTTTGCTGCGAGTTGCTTTGCACTAGGTGGAAAGAATATTAATAAATCAACAGCTTAATGGTTTTGCACTCAGTTGGGCATTCCAAAAAGGACAATGATACCAAACACACATCAAAAATTTCGCCCACGTCTCAAACTTTTGGAAAATTTACAAAACGATGCTTAAAAGTCAAAGTCATTCCAGGAAACAAACTAGTATAAATGAATTCTACAAACAATGACAAGACGACTGAAGCCAGAAGCCTGTCGCTAGTGAATGGTTGATGCTCAGCTTGGTATGTATTACAGCTTGGACCAATTGGAGAACATTCTCAAAATAAAATCATGCTTGTTAGTTCTAGATATCACAAATAATTGCTGCTGCATATTGTAAAATCTGTCCATCCTGGAAAGTAAGTCATAACACGTCCAAAGTTATTTACATTCATGCCCAGGATGAAGGAACTGAAACTTCTCAAGAGAACTATAAATATATTTGATAAACCACAGCGGATTAGTTATTGTTCCCCTAAATGGTTTTAGATATGACATATTTTTTAATTTGGGTTAAGCTCTTTACATATAATAGCTTGAAATATTGACACAAATGGAGCAGTTTAGTGAGTGAAAAATTTATTTCAGTTTAGAACTAATCAGTGAACCAAAGTCCAGTACAAAAGCTAAATTATCACATGAAATAAAACTGCATTCAATCTGGCATAAAAAGAGACAATGTCAAGAGCCCAGATTCTGAAAGGTCACTGAAATGTTGCACAATTCACTTTAATTCATTATTGTTTTTATTCTTCTTGATAAAGTAGCGATGAGGCACTTATAAACACCAGAACGGTGCTGTCAGTCTTTGAAAATGTTCATTTCTGAATTAAGGGTAATTAATTCAGACTGCATTCATTAAACTGGATTCTTGTCTGTCCAGTTGAGCTTTAGCCTTGATTCTCATAGAACCTGAATCTTTTACAGGAATAAATAAATGGCAGACTCCAAAAGGAATTCAGTCGGACAAAGATTATTCCTTCATTTACCCAAGCCGAGCAGGTAAACAGTCGTAACATTCCTAAATTGTATGGATGAATGTATGTAAACACGAGCCAACTAGCATCCCAGTCTTTCCTGTTCCAGTTTCCTCGTGGCTGAAACCTGAGGCTGGTTTTCAACTGCTGGTTGGACTTTACAGCTCCAGTCGCATGTGGCAGAGTCAGTCCTCTTTGAGCTGTAAGAAGCTGTAGAGTTTTTCCAAGATTAACACTTTATTGCACAAAAAATCTCAGTCGTTGGTTTGAGTGTCAGCTTCTGTGTCTGTCTGCTGAGGAGGGGTCAGGACACCACTTCGTCCCCGCTGGGCTCCAGTCCGGGATTATCTGCGCAGACCGGCAGGCTGCTGGGGCTAGTGTGCTTCATGTTCCAGCGCTGCATCCTTTGGCGGTACTGCTCTGCAGCCTCCTCATCCCTTTGAGCTGATCTCAGAGTCGCAGAGGAGTGAAGGCTGTTGAACAAAGCCCGGAACAACATTCTGCAGAAGAGAAAGGAGAGAACAGAGAGGTTCAGTGCTCAGCATCAATTTTCTCTGACTCTTTCTACACATACTACAAATCACAAATCAAAATTTCTTATTTTTCCAGATCAAGGCGGCCTGCATAGACAGTCTTCATGCTTTACTGATGATGGGTAAAATGTTAAAGTCAAGCTCTGATGTGGGAAAACAAAGATGTAGAAGTATGTCATATGAAACATGAATCGATGTTTGCGTTGATTCATGTTACTAAGTAGAATAAAAGGAAGAAAACAAATATTTTCCTACAGTTATTTGTTTTATTATTTTCCTTAGAATAAAGATAAAAGCAAATTTTAAAATTCCCATAAAATGGCAACTTTAACTCACTAGGTGGCGCTACTGTCTCAACACTTAAGATACTTAATCTTCATTCTCATTGGACATGAGAAGAAGGTCCTCACTATGAAATCCACATGTACGACAATCAGGCATAAGACTATGACCCCTGACAGATTAAAGTCAAATCCCATGCGGTCTTCATTACATACCCTATTAGTGGAAACGATATATCAAGGAGCAATGTGAACATTTCTCTTCTCATACTTAATATATTAGAATCAGGAAACTAATTCTGATTCTAGAAGAGCCACTGCAGTTCAGATTTTTGAAGATATTAAGGCTTGTTTTGATTAAAAAGTGTCAGAAAATGGAATGCATTGCAATTTATTGTTTTTGTTTCTGATTCACAGAGGGGCCATCTCACAACTTACGGAACCTAATAAATCTTGTGCTAACATCTTGATACCAGATACCAGAGCACACATTCAGGGGGTTGCTAAGAAATGGGTCAGGGCTGTTTTGTGAGCAAAAAGTGCACCGATACCTTATTAGGCAGGTGGTTATAATGTTATTCCTGATTAATACGATTAAATTTCCCAAAGCATGTTCAAAATCTTTAATTAATCACCATCATGTGGGATGTTTATACCTGCCTTCTAACTCCAAACATTAAATTTTCCTAACTGTTCCGGTTAGCACATAATGTTGAAATCAGGACTGAACCTCCTGCAAGGAATACTCCACTAAAGCTTGATGGACATGTCTTTAACACATGTAAGGTTGTTAAATTTATTTTTTTCTTAGACTTTTTAGCCATTAAACACCTGTAACAGATAATTGTGTGCAACAGCAGTATTACATGCAATAAAAGAGATGCATATGTCTGTTGACCCTGCTTTGATCTCTCTGTCACTTAACAGGTTGTCAATCACTGTGCTGCTTTGTTTTTGGCTCATAACTTGAACGATGATGTAGAACCATGTAGCTCATTGGCTCATGAGGTGATGTTCAAAACATCTGGAAGCTCAGTACCTTGGTAACAAAGCGATGAAGGTAGTGACAGCACAGATGATGTAGAAGAGAGGCTGGGACATCTGGACTGTTTCGACCCTGAAAAGGTTGGTGGGGTGGCTGCAAACCACGCAGAAGGCACTGTAGATCAGCACAAAGCCAAAATACAAGACTATACTGAGCAGCAACACCAGCATGTGAATCCACGTCTGCAACACACAAAGAGGACACGGTTCAATCCACAGTCTGCAGAGACATTCCTGCACAGACACCGAGGAGAGGAGTGGGGAGTTTTTATCAAGGAGGCTCTCACCAGCGTGTTGCTCTCAATGACTTGATGCAGCAGGATGATGAGAAGAGCTGAGGTGTTGATTGGCGAACCGAATGACAGGATTCCGACATCTGATCCGGCCAGTGCCTGGGAAAAAGAATCCAGAAAATTGTAAGTGTGAGAAGCAACCTGAGTTGAACTCATCAATAAAAGGTTTTATAGAGAGAAAACTTACAAAATAAGGCACAAAGAAGCAAACAACGCTTTGGTAAAAGGCATCCAGGATGGTAATCCAGAACGTGGCTGGAATGTAGATCTGTAGGAAATCTTATCTGTTAGTCTATTTTGTTGTCAATGTAAAGAAAACAACGTGCACTAGAGTTCATTCTTCAGTGGGTCAACACTGTCACATGACTTGAACTAAAACAGAAAGTTTACAACGAACAAAAACAGAAAGGTGGCAGCTGGATAATAAATCCATTAAGTTACAATTTTCTCCACAGTTACACTCGTTTTAAATCTTTCCCTCCAGTAAAATTACAGGTTTTATTGCCTAGGTAAAAGGAGAGGATGATGAATCATTACCAAACTTTTACACTTTTAGTGTGACACAAATCTAGTACAGCTCAAAAAACCTAACCTAGTAAAGGAAGGAAATCCTGAAATATCCTAGTTGCATAACTGAATTAAACATTGAAATATATAAATGAAGATCAATTTCCAAACCACTTATAGGACATCTAATTAACAATATGGAAAGTTGAACAGTTCCAGTATAATTTTCTTTGCATATGACTATTTGTATGTTAAGCTATATTTTAAGATGAAAGTTTACAAACCAAAAAGATTTATACAAAGGTATGAATCAAAACCATTACATCAGGCAAAGTGAAGACAGCCATCAATAGCTGGAGAACAAACTGGAACATTTGAAATACAAAAGTGAAGTGTTTAAAAAAACTGATGAAAAGATGAGATTGCAAATTATTTGGGAACCTGCCAAAAATTGCCAGGAAACTGGCAACCACAATGAAGGAGAAGGGTAACAACAAGCCTTTTCTTGAAGAAAACAAAAAAAGAAAAAAAAAGAGCATCAAATCATATCTAAAATATGCCAAAATCTTGCAGGGCATTCAGCCAGAAATAACTACTGAACTGCAGTTTCAAAAACACATTAGGAGACGAACAATATACCAACACTGAAACATAGTGCTGGCAACATCATGCTGTGAAGTTCCCAAACTAATTTGAGCCAAAACCTTCAGGCTTCAGCAGTAATAATCTTTATTTAACCAGATAAAAACTATTAAAATCTACAGTCTCTTTTTCAAGAAGGACCTTTCAAGAAAACTGAAAATGAGGATCAATTTTACTCTTCAGCATTACTAGTATTTTAAGTTTTCCTCCACATCAATAACAGAATGAACAAAGTTTTACTATGGTCCAAACAATGCCCTGGACAAGAAATGTCCTTACAATTAGAGCAATCTAAAGATTTTCTGCTTACCTGTTGACAAGACTAAATATTAAAACTGGGTTAAAAAGGGCCTCAACAAAGTATTAGTTTAAGACTGTGCAACCAGGTTGCTGTAGCTTTTTTGGTTATTCATTTCAATTCTATAGGAAGTTTGTCACATTAAAGGTGGAAAAGTTTTAAATTCCTTTATTTTACAAAAAAACCCTTTGGAACTTCCAATAGAAACATGAAAAATTCTTATACCCACAAGAACCACCTGGTTTACTGTAGATGGATCAAACTTCATTTTATGTCGGTTGAAATTTAAAAAAATCTGAGTTTTTCAGTGAGTGGAAAATACATAGGCTTATAAGAAATATCAAATCTTAAAACTGCCTGTTCCTGTTCTCCCTGTCTCTCACATGCATGGGATCACCTTCGTGGTCCCTCCAGCTCCATAGAGCTCAGGGAGCTTCATCAGAGTGTCTGCAGGCATGTCTCGGTCGAGGATGCCGTAGATGAGGGGAGGAACTGAGGTGAAAACCAGATTGAAGAGGATGAGCACCCAGGAGTTGATCATGACGCTCCCAGAGAACCCGCAGAAGAACTGATACCAGAACAGCAGATTCACGTACATCTGCACACAAACACAGGGACACAGCATTTGGAGTCTTATCTACAAATCCCTTTCAGAATAAGTTTTTAAAAGCCAGTGACAGGGTGTCATAATTGGGTAGAAAGCAGGCAGAGGACACTGCTAATTTAAAAAGAAATGAAGCTACTTTTCACATAGCTGGTGAGCAGGTCTTACCACATTTTTGTAGATGAAGTACAGGATCATGTTTGCAAGGCGGTGGTAACACCAGTGGCCGTGAACCAGCAGCAGCTTCTTGAGGTGTTTGAATCTGGATATGGCAAAGTCACTGGACATCACAGCCTGTGGAGTGAAGCCAAGGGATAGAAAAATGTTTTATTTCTTCAAGACTCTTTCGCAGAGCTGCCATGCTGTGTCTGTTAAATATACAGCAACTGAATGACTGTCGTTCTCTCACCTGCATCCCCTCCTGACCAGATATCCCGATTCCGACGTCCGCTACCTGAATCATGCTCACATCATTCGCTCCATCACCTTAAAATACAAAAACATCTCAAGATGAATTTTCTCCTGTTTTTTTGATAGTTATTTTGTTGCCCCGTCTGTGTCCTTACCCACGGCCAGCGTCATGACACCAATCTTGTCCCGGATCAGTTGGACCACCTGGCTCTTCTGGAGCGGCGTGGACCGGCAGCAGATGACCGCCTTACATTTGCAGCTCAGCTCCAGGAAGCTGGCCTTCAGCTCATCCTGCAGAGCCCACTCCAGGGTTCGGCCGTCGATAACCAGGATGAAGTTGCTGGTGCTGTGCAAGGAAGACTCCTCCCCGTCTTCTTCACGTCGGACTTCTATTAAAAGCTCCTCAAGCAGGGCTGCACATGCATCCTGAAGGAAAAAGAAGAAGAAGAGTAATATAGATGTTTGAACATCTGAAATGGGCTTCCAAGCAGCAGTCCCAGACCTTGCTTCCACAGTTGGCGGTCAGCAGTCGGTCGTTGGAGAGTAGGAGTTTGCAGGCATTGGCGATGTTGACGGCCGTCTCCTGTTTGTCTCCAGTGAGAACCCACACTTTGATGCCGGCCTCCTGCAGGGCTTCAATTGTCTCCGGGACATCCTCCTGCAGCCTGTCCACGATCCCCGTGCAACCTGTGCACACACAGGTTTAGAAAACAGAAACTGTTGACTCTTTGCACACAACGTCATGCTCTTCAGAAAGAGGCCATGACAGACATCAAAACAACCTGTGTGTGCGCTTCTGCAAAGCTTTTCAAAAACCAGACAAAAGCCTAATATTGCTTTTCAGTTAATTTTACTGTAAAAACGGTCATATGGTGGGTGCAGCGCATTCAACTGCACAAGCAGATAAGGACGCAAACAAAACTTGTCATTATGTCTTAAACCTTTTGATGAGAAAAGATGACAGTGGATACCAGCCGTCAATTGTAAGGACTGGCAGTCCTTTGTTTATTTGCAGCAATCGCTTTTTACAAGGTATGAAAATACCTTTTGAACAGAAGAAACTGTTCAAAAACTTTACAGAGTAAGTAGGTTTAATAAGCTCAATAGTAACCAAGGAGAACATTTCCCATTATCATTCTGCTGCAGCTTTGCTTCAGATTAGGTCAAAATGTCAGGTGTCCTACCCAGAAGAGTGAGGTCGTTCTCCAGCCTCTCAGCCGAGTCCAGTATCAGCTCCTCTTGGTTCTCAATGCTACTCTCTGCCAGCAGCTGTCTCTTAAGCCAAACTTCATACTCGTCTTCCTCCAGAATCTGTTTATGCAAACAAGATGAAGTTAACAAAAGGGCCATCGTTTGGATGGCTAGCAGAAGCCTCTTCTGTCATCAAAGAAAATCACGTCTTACCAACAGACCTGATATCAGACAGAATTATTATCCTTCTATTAGGACGTCACCTTTTTAGCGATGCAGAGTGTGCGGAGGCCTTCTCTAGCGTACATATCCAGGTGTTTCTGGGTCTGCTGCCTGATGTGCTTGTAGATCTCCTGAGCCTGTTCTGAACCTGAAAACAAAAGTGTACACAGTAAAGAAGAAACTGAAAAGTTGATGTGTGTCTGTTACAAAAGTGGAACTTCTATATAGATTTAACAGTGTAATGTTTTTCCTAGGGGTTTTAGATTAGAATTATGTCTCAAAGCTGATGAAAACCCAAACTTCAGTTTTTTACGATAATTAGTGAAAAGAGTAAAAGCAGAAATGTCATTCTGCTTTAAAGTATTTCCATGTACTGGACATCATTTGCATGCAGTTCTTATGGGCTCATAAAATAACTCTAACCAGAATCTTTCTAAACCATCTTTTCAGTCTTTATCTACCTTTCCTTTTTTCAGCCAAGTCCATGATGACAGAGTCTGCTCCCTTGGTGTATACCACCACCTGTCCTGTCAGGGGGTGGCGGACCACCACAGACATCCTCTTCCTGTTGGAGTCAAAGGGCAGGATGTGGAGCAGCTGCACAACCAGAGAGCCGATTCCCGGCAGGTCCACTAGCAGGCTCTTGGCCGAGCGGCCCCTCAGGGTGCAGTGGTACGCCCGGGCTGCGTGGACCAGAGCTGCCTCGTCAGGACTCTCTGCCTCGTACAGCAGCTCATCATCACTGTCCTCGTCTGACTGTACGTCTCTGTCAAGGTCCACATTCTGTTTGGCCCCATCACCGTCTCCTTTTAAGTCCCTTAAGTTCTCCAGATCCTCCAGGCTCCGCCTCGCTGCAGAATCCTCTCCATCCCACCTATCAGGCAAGTCCACTTTACTCTTCAGTGTGCAAGTTTCTTGGCTGGTGTCCAGAGCCAGATCAGACCCATCAATACTGTTGCTGGGAGGGGTGTTGAAATTGAAGGAGCCAGTCTTCCCACGAGTGAACAACTTGCTGGTGAAACTGCGAGGGCTGCCTTTGATTTGGGGAGTGGAGAATGAATAGAAGTTCAGGCGTTGAAACATCAACTTAATTTCCTCCAGAGACTTCAGAGGTGCTTGGGCTTCTGGAACCTGTAAGGAATACAGAATATTTAATCATTACTGTTAAAAGATTCAAACCTTTAATCGGGGTAGTTTCTACTCACTACATGGCGGGGTTGGCTAGGTGAAGACACCACCACGTTGTTACAAATGGCCAGAGCCAGAAAGAAGTCGGTGATGTAGGTGAGCTCCAGGGTGGATAGGCTCTCAGTGGAGCTGTCTCTGAGTCGCAGAGTGGAGGAGCAAAGACTATTCAGTTTCCTCACCAACTCAGGATCTGGGACCACGTCTTTCGCCTGAGCAAAAACCCAGCAGGAGCTACGTCATCTTGTGTCATCCTAAAACTCAAGTAGCAAATCTATTGCTTTGCAATTGAAATTAAGAAAATATTTTTTAAAATTACACTTGAAAAAGAAATTTCAGAAGTTTTGTAATATTTCAATATTCTAATAAACAACACACCTGAAACTACGGTAATTCTTACAGATGTTAACACTAATATACATCAACTAATCCACCATACCTCCAGCACATCTCATCTTTGTTTTTTGAAGGCTACCTCTGAGCTTTAATTTGAAATTTCCTGTTATTTTTTTAAACAGCCCTTTAAATTCCTCAGCCAAGAAAGACTTCTCACTTACTTTTCAGTTTAATGAATAACTACATGATTGATAATTACTAACATAGTAATGAGTTTCATGGATGCCGGGGTGTATTTGTTGAATTATCTTTTTATTTTGTTCATGGATCTGCACTAATTTAATCAATTTACCTTTATTTACATCTTGATGCTTTTGATAATTATTGAATAAATGTCTTAATTTTACGGTTTAGATTATTAGAGTCACAACAAAAGTACAAAAGAAAACCACAATTTGATCATTGTATACAAGCCACTCTGCTGTTAAAGCCAAATAACTTTATTATGAAAAAGTAAAGTTTAAGAAAAAAACAATCCTAGCATATGTTAAGAATACTTATATATGAATTAGGTCTATTTTGTTTCCAGGCATAACAGTGAAGCTAATCTTTCCTAGTACAGCAATTCAATTTTGCTTCCAAACACTTGGATTGTAGTGTGTAGGATCTCATTGTGAAATAAATCAGCATATGACAGGAACCCAGAGATAAAATCCTCCTATCTGAGCTGGAAAACATCATGAACTAAAAATGGTATGATCAAGAGTCTGACCATGCGGCTGCAGAAGGCACCGGTCCTCGCTGCAGCATGATTGGACAGCTGGTCCTCCTCCTCTGGTGACTCGGCAGTGAGCGTGTGCAGAGACACAGAGCTACGGTTGCAGCTTAGGGAGCGACAGCTCATAGATTTCCCACTGCAGACTGACTTCAGAGTCACAGTGTGTCCGGCTGCCTCGTTTTGCTCTGCCTCGTACACCTCCAACCTCCGAGCTGAGACATAGAAACAAAGGTCAACAAGACACACAGCTTTTCTAGCACAACTGCATTTCTCTCTGCAGTAACAATCTTTCACCAACAGGTGGCAAAGACATTACAGAGATCACACCGTTTTCCACGTGAGGATATTCCACTCCGTAAATGCTGCATCTACGGAACACCATCTTATTTTCCGTCAGTGTTCCTGTCTTGTCTGAGAACAAGTACTGGATCTGACCCAGGTCTTCTGTAATATTGAGGGCCCGGCACTGGATCCTGGAGTCTAACTGTTCGTTGTAAAAGTCCAAGTCATTGTGGATGAAGTAGATTTGACCCAGCTTCACGATCTCAATGGACACATAAAGGGAAATAGGAATCAGCACCTGTTGGACAGAAAAAAATAATGAATGTTAAAGGAAAATAAATTTTTCTGACCTGACTTCATGTGGTTATCAAAAGCAATTTCGAGTCTTTAATGAACATTTGAAAGATGCAGCAGCGATGTTTTTAATGCACTGACCCAACAACAGTTGATTGTAATTGATACATTTGGTTTATTGGAATAAAAGTCATCCAAGTCCAAGACCAAGATCCATAGTAGAAAAATGGAGGGATTCTACCTCCACATTGTATATGAGTCCCTTGTTCAGTTAAAAACTATTTCCTCAAACTGAGAAAAGGTCATTGTACTCCTGGATTCTTCAATGTAATCTCAGGTGTGAGATGATGCAGGGGCCAAAGCGGAAGAAGCCACAAAACCCCACATCCTCTACAAAAAGCTATGATGAAACCATGAAGTTTCTAAAAAAGGTACCATATTCAGAACTCTACCTTCAGATTTTGTTCAAACATCACTGGAAAAGAAAATCCACTCTTTGACATGGATGTGGTCACACATCTTTCTTTGGTGATACATGGACCAAGAGAGCCTGTAAAAGCAATGCCAGCCCCTACTCTTCTCCAAGAACCATCAAAAAAGAGTGTTTTGGGCAGTCACAAGCCTTCCCCCGGTGGTTAAAACAAATCATTAAGACTTGACGATCACAATTTCCATGACTGTCAGCCACACTGAAAGGGAATAGAGATGGTCCTTCTGCTACCAAACACACCTCCTACTGAGTCAGAAGATCAATAACTGCTCTGACACTCCTCTCTTTGTTTAGGTGCAAGATTGTACCTCTAATTACCTTTAGGCAGAGTTCTCAGAAGATTATTTCCAACAACAATCAGAGCAGCAGCATCGCTATTTCCCTTGCACAATGCAATAAAGAGCAGTCTATCAAAAACACCCCCAACATATTCAGCACGTACTCAGTTGTTACCTTTTCTAATAGAAGTCTGATCTTTGAAAACTTAAACTGGCAGCAGTTTTTATTTATTTATTGGTGCCAAATATGTGAAAAACATTTTGATCTGAAAAAGAATAACATTTATTAAGTTTAATTAGAACCTTTTAAAATGTTCTAATGCATATCTGATTATCCTGAAATAGGTCAATGGTAGTTAAAATAAACCTTCTGGGCACACCTGGAGTACGATGATCATAGTCCAGAACACATAGAACCCAGCCAAGGCTGGAGAGATCTCCCCATCGACCTGAAACACTGAATGTCTATAGTTCTTCACCCAAAGGCCATGACCTGAAAATGCAAAAATGAAAACTCAGAGCAGCTCATCACACTAAAGGATAATAGCTGAAGAAACTAATATTAGTTAATCTGGAATCAGAACCCACTGTTCACTATGTGTTGTGTTTTGTGTGTCGCTACACACCTACAGCTGCAGTCAGACACATGACGATGAGGAGGGCAACACACCATAGGACGTCTGTGTTCAGACGCTTCTCTAGCTGGCTGCGCTTGTACCTCGGCCCGCTGTTGTTCATCATGGCCTTGGTCTCATGAC
Organism: Xiphophorus hellerii; assembly: GCF_003331165.1. Taxonomy (NCBI): domain Eukaryota; kingdom Metazoa; phylum Chordata; class Actinopteri; order Cyprinodontiformes; family Poeciliidae; genus Xiphophorus; species Xiphophorus hellerii. The sequence continues at coordinate 13,522,676 of NC_045690.1, read as the reverse complement.
CTGAGTTATACAAAGAGAAAGCAGACAATTTGATTCTCTGCAACACTGAATGTTAAGCAGAAATGCAAGGGTATTTTTGAATTAACATATCAGGATAGTGACAAAAAGTTCTTTGGCTGCACTGGGATGAACCTTGAGACTTATGGAACAATGTCCTTTAGACAGATGAGATCAAAGTAAAAATGCTTGTCCATAACGCACAGCATTATATTTGGAGTTAACCAGACAGCTGATAACAGGTGCCAAGCAATGGTGGGTTGATGTGGTCTTGGTTTTTAGAACCACATGACCAGGGCACCATGCAATCAATGTGTTGACCATACACCAATCCAGAGGAATAAAGTCAAAGGAAAACCCATCTGTCTGACAGTGGAAACTTGGCCCAAACTGGGTCATCTGCAGTATCAGTTTGTTGTACTGGCTCTGTAAAAGTTCTGTTTAAAAGACTTGCAGGACCTGAAGAAAGGAATGTCTTACCTCCATGAGCAACACCAAGCTGCATTGTTCCACAATGATTTAAGACACTTATAACTTTAGACAGAAAATCCGAGCAACACAAGGTTTTCTGTATTTAGGGTAGGGTTAGGGGTAGGGTAAGGTAACCCTAACCCTTACCCTGTTTAACAGACCTGAAAACAGTTAAGTTTTAGAGCTTAACTGTGTATAAAAATGCAACTGCCTGGTTACAGCAAAGAGGAGGACATGTCTGCATGACCTCTGTCATGTTTAGACTGTACACTGCATTCAGAGTTGCAGGAGCCATTCTTTGGTTTAACCTCTTTAGTCATAGAGGAGTCAGTATTTAGTCATATCAGGAGTTTCTCAGAATCAACAGTAATGTTTTACAGTCCACAGAGCAGGTACAGTGTAGAATGTAATCATGTTGTCAGAAGCCGGGAAAACTACATTCATTGTGATTCATGGCTGTAGAAAGTACTCTTTTTGCAATAAAATATATCCCTAACACAAACAGAACATAGGTCTCTCCATGTCTTCTTGATGACAAATCCACTTGGAGTGTTTGTTATTCAAAAGATCAATTTTGGTTTCATCTGATCAAAACACAGATCCAGTTACGAGTCCCAGCAGACTATAGCAAAATGTATATGTTTATGTTTGTGGCAGTAGGACAGAAACAGCTTTTTCCTGGCATGTCGTCCAGACAACTTGTTGGTATGTAGATAACATCTAATGGTTGTTATGGACAACTGGTGACACAAAGATGCACCACTTTGCAGCCGTTTTTCATCCGTTAACTTTCACCTTTTTCATCCTTCCTTCTTAGCAGAGTGGCCAGACAAATATAGGTTCACCACAGTTCTGGTTGTTATAAACATTTTAATATAATTCTGACTGCAGATATAGAGAAATTCTGGGCAGTAGATATTTTTTGTAGTCACGTCTTAATGAATAAAGACAAACACATATATTCCTTACAGAAATGCAGTTGTAATAAAAGGTATTTATTACTTCTAGAACAATTTTTCCATTTTGTCACTATAGCCACACACTATGTATTGTACTTGGATTTGTCTGATAGATCAACACAAAGTAGCATATTATTGTGAAATGGAAGGAAAATTATGCATGGTTTTCAATTTTGGATCATTAATCATGGAAGCAGACAAGACGTCCATGGTAACTTTGGAGGAGCCGCAGAGATACACATTTCATGTAGGACGACTACTGGTCATGCAAGCTGCAAATCTGGCCTTTTTATGAAAGATTGGCAAGAAGTCATGTTTGGTCTACTCAAAGTAGAATGAATTTTACTTTTGCTATATACAAAACACTCAAGGGGGTTGAATAATAAAAGCATTCCACACTTTACAAATTTGTACAAAAATTTTAGAAATGTTCAGTTTACAATTATGTACTACTAGGTCAATACTGGCCTACCTGTGTTGGTCTGTCACAAAAAGTCTTACTAAAATACACTGAAATTTGTGATTTCAAAGTCACTAAAAGTGAACAAGTTAAAGAGGCAGTGCTGTAAAGTGCAGGTCTGTTTTTAGTGATGCTGTGGTCTCACCAGCATAAACCACGATGCCGACCACCGTCTCGGTGTTGCGGATGGTGCAGCTCCTCAGAAGAAGGTTGCTGCTGTGAAGGCCAACCCGAGCCTCACCCGAGTGCTCGCTGTAAGCAAAATAAAACACAAAGACACGATAATAAAGTTTACAGTACCTGCCAGATGCCTTCCAAACCCTCCAAAGTAAAAATCAGACTTACATGTAACCTTTGAACCTATTGAGGTCATTGTTGGGGTTCTCACACTCGATGCGACTGTGGAAGCTTTCCGGTGTGAAGTCTGAGCCCTATAAGATAAACACATCAGAGGTTGCTATAGTTCATGTCCGACCCACATAAGCAGAAAACGAAACACAAAGTGATTGAAAGGCAGTTTCAATCTGAGACCTGATATGTAAGAATTAAAAATTTACCCAATCCAAATGTTTATTACTGACTAAAATAATGTTAGTAAAAATACAAATTTAAGTTTAAGCTAGTAGGTTGTGTATAATCTTCCTGTGCAGGATGAGAGCAAGCCCTCTAGAGCAACCCCCCCAATGACCACTAGATGGTGTCTGCAAAGAAGCTCTGTGTCTGATGGAGTTGCACTGAAAACCATCAGCTTATCTAAGAAAATACAAATAATTGCAGCAATATCAGATTCACTGCTTCTGACCAAAGCAAATGAAAGCACAGCTGCTCTGGTTGGAAAGGGCTACATATACGCAAACCCTCAAATAAAGCTTTATTAATTTTCATTACATTGTTTAATTTTGTCTCAAGGTTCTATGCTCTAAAACCAAAGTCTGCTTCTTTGCTGCATGTCCGTATGCTGACTGACTTAAAGTTAATAAAACCCCAAAGTTAGTTATATAAGATCAATAAAATCCTGCAAACTGAGAACATGTCCCACATTTTGGCTTTCAGTTTTATTTTTTAAAAATTTAACCCTGTAGTAGCAAAAAAATTCAACAGTTTGTATAGAAAGTAGTCTAATCTAGGAGACAATGTTTACCATAAACCAACCACATACGGGTCACATGCACTGTCACATAAACTGTTGCTTTACTCTAGAAATACAGAGTTTTTGGCTCTACATGATTTCAAGTGACACTGACTCCCATTCAAAATGCCTTTGCTAAAGACATTGCAATTTCTATTTGCATATATTTCTTTGTTCTGTTTCACTGAAATCCCTTTAAAATTTCAGGTTTTACTATTTTACTCTGGGTGTAGATATTTTTCATGTGCTGTAAATATATCAACCTGCATATAAAGAATGGAAATAGTAATTTCAGGAAAAACAAAAACATGTGACAGAGTTATATCAACTACGCACAAAATCTCATCACGACAGGGTTGAAAGAGACAAAACAAATTATTTTTCTAAAAAAAAAAAGAGAGAGAGACTAATTGCTAAAACTGGCATTTAATTATGTAGATGATATGCAGCTCTTTATTACAATGTCACCAGGTTACTATGAACATATTCAAGCGTTGACTAGATACACAGAACAAATCAATGTGTCAAATATACTCTGCATCCCCAGACTCGGAACTAAACATGGAGAAGCAGCATTGAGTTTTTATGCTCCACTAATCTGGAATAAGCTTGCAGAAAACTGCAAAATGCTCAAACGATAAGTTCTTTTAAATCATGGCTAAAAACACCTTTGTTTTGGGCTGCCTCCAATTTACAACAACTGGAGCATTAATAATTGTAGTCTGTAGTCATTTTTTTTTAAATGAAGAAAAACCCTAAGTGTTAAAAATAATGTTGTAAAAACCTCAGGTCACATAGAGAAACTAACAGAAGATGACTGAGAAATGAACTCTACTTAAGATAAAAAAACAAACAAAGGAATGTATCACTGCTATCACATTTCTGCTGAAACCTCCAACACTGTCTCCAGCAAGCATTCCTTGTCTGACCTTTTAGTCTTATCATGGTATGCGTGGTGGAGAATTTACACTGCAAATTACCCTGAATGCGACGTTCTCTGGAGGCATAGTGGTGACAGCACAATGCTACGGGAATACTTTTCATCAACAAGGACAAGAAAGTTAGACTGAGTTAAGGAGAAGATGCATGGAGCAAAACTGAGGACAATGCTGAAGGCAGCACAAGACTTGAAACCACGACAGAGGTCCACCTTCCAGCAAAACATACAAACCTAAGCATACACCCAGACCTAAATCCTACAGAAATACCTATGCGTTTTTATAGATGCTTTCTATGCAATCCAACTGAGACTGAGGTATTTTGCCAAAAAACAAAGGACCAAAAATGTGGTCTGCTGTTTCCAAAAGTTTCCAAAATCTGCTGGACATTTAAAGATGTAGAGACACAAACTAAGACTTGCAGCTGTAACTGCAATAAAAGGTTGTTGTACAAAGTATTTAGTCCGGAGGAGAGGCTGACTACAAATAAAAGCCACAGCTTCCAGACTTGACCACAATTAAAGATCTTGTATAATGTCTACCAACTTAAATTTCTGTTCCCTGATGTCAGAAGTGCCATTCAATTTATGTTTTCGGTTTTCTGAGCAAACTAACTCAGAACTTTCAGCTTATCATCCCTGTATAGCCAAAATAATTATGTTCTCTGAACACTTTCATTAAGAAAGGATTTCCTTTTAGGAGTTTCTGGAATATTAAAAACCAACCTGCCACCAACAACCCCTCAAAGTAAAGTCAACTATAGCAGATTAAGTTAAAATAGGGAGTTACCTGTAGAGAACTGTCTGACACAACCTGCCTTTGTTTTAGGTTGGTCTCTCCATCCAGGTTTGCAGTTTCAATGTAACAGACCCCACGGGGGTCAGAGGAGTACAGCAGCAGTAGGTCAGCCGGGATGATTTCGTTACAAGACAAACGGACAAAATCTCCGACTCGCACGTCACTCCAGCACCGGTCAACGTAGGACTTCTGCTTGCTGTGGTAAAACAAAGAAAAAATAAATTTAAGAAATGTGTGACATATTTATTCTTATTTTACAATAGCAGAAAAGAAATGTTCTCATCCAACAGATGAAAAATATCTATAATACAGCATCCAGAACAACAACACATATTGACAACTCCACAAAACTAACCAAAAACACAAAAGCAGAGATTCAAACTCTTTTTTCTGTTGTCTCTACAGCCTAATCCATTGTTATGGGGCATTTTGGCCATCTCTGCCTATTCTTCCTTCCAGCGTTGAGTCAGTTGATTGAAATTTCCTGACATTTACTTCCGTCATGGTTCCATGACACATTGGAACACATTGTGGCTTGTTGTAGATTTTGCATTATTTTCATTACCCATTTTGCTTGGACAAGTTTCAGCTGTTGAATGGATGAACTCACATTTGATTCTAGAATGATTTGATACGCAGAGAAGTTCATAGTCAACTCATGATGGAAAGGTGCACAATTCCTGTGACTAGCAAAACAAGCCCATATCATCAGCCGTCCATCAGCTGAAAGAGGTTATCATCCTGATTTGATCTTTTTTCCATATAATGCTATGAATACAGTCAAACACATCTGTAAGCTTAACTCACAGATGTGATGTACATCACAGTCTAGATGTACATTAGGAATTAAACAAGAGTTGTAAAACATCACACTGGCTAAGCTGGGTAATGACAATTTATTAAGTAATTTGTTGCTTTCTATCAATGAGCATTTTTATACTTGCTCTCTGACACATTTTTCAGACAATAGCACAGCCAGGTGATAGACTGTTATTGCTCAGATACCATTTAGTGTGGAGATAAGATGTTCAAAGATACTCAGCAATAACTTCTTGTTAATAATCAATGACACTGCATTTCTGTCACTGAACATAAAAACAACATTTAGAAAAAACAGACTGATGGAAATCCAGCTCTGAGGGGAGTTTTAACATTCCTCAGATTTCTTCAGACATCTTATAAGGATAATACACGTCCAGGTCTTCTTTTGACATGCTGGCCATATGTATTGCAACCTAAGGACAGACTGTATGTGTTCAAAGTGCATGTTTACTCATATTATGCCAGTTTATGACACTTTAAATACACTGACCTGGATGTTCTTGTTTACTGGAAGACCAATAAACATACAAAACACTGATCAATAAATGATTATGATCAATAGTTTCACCTGCACTTTATGGAAGAACTGAAATTGCTTGCCTCACACACAACTTTTACTTTCTGCTTGACACAGTGTTCCCCTAAGTCAGAGGTTCCCTCTTGCTTAAAAGGAATTCTGGTCAAGGCCTGGAAAACGCTTCTCTCTGCATGTTTCCATTGGACTCTGTTATCAGCAAATTTTACATTCACTTCCACGTTGATGCTGGTGATACCCGGTTTTATCAGTGAAACTACATAAAGCTAACAAGTTACAAAACAAAGTCCTGCTGTGTGTATATAAAAAAAAAAAGATTAACTGAATTGTATTTCACTTTTAAGGTCAAATAAAGTCATACTGTCTTAGGACCTAAATACATTTGAAAGTGCTCAATAGTTGTGGTACTTTTGATTATAATTTGTCTTTTATTCAAAGCAGCCATTTATTTCTATAATTGTTTTTAAAATTAGGAGCTCACTCTCCCATCATGAGTAGAAATAAATTATCCATGACTTTGCTACTGAATGAGTCCAGGACCAACTACAGTATTTCACAGCTCAGTGTTATGGTTCCTGTTTTGTTTGTCTGATTAATTTTTAACAGTACTATAAATACCTAAATAGAAGTCCCTTAATGGCCTAACCTTTTAATTTGTTGGTAGACTTGTTTTTCCTAGAGTAGCCAAAACTAAAACAGTTTTAGTTTTCCAATACTTTTATTTCTAGAACAAATTTAATCGCCATCAAAGACATCAACAAGCTGTATACTTTTAATTTCAAGCTCACAGCTTCATTTGGACCCTCTAAAAGATAAAACTACTTTTAGTACCTTTGTTCTCTAGGTTAGTGGAGGACTGTTGGCTACCTTTGTTAAAAATAAACCAGGTTTATAGCGCTAACAGCACTAAGAAATATAATTTTTTTTGCCATTGCCTTTTAGAACTTTTCAAGCCAGAAGAGTTAGTCTTTAACTTTTGAAGAGAAGTGTTGGTAAGTAAAAGGGGGGAGATTCTGACTTCCAATTAAAGGAAATCTGTTAAAGTTTGAAAGAACACAAAGAACAAACCTGCAGTAGACTTGACAGAGGAGATTGTTGATTAAGCGATCCGATTTAAACCTGCGGTGGTCCTCAAAGATGTCTTTAACGGCTGTAACCAACAGCACCAGTAAAATGGGAATCAGTGAAACCTCTGGCTGAAAGGCCTCCACAATCGGGATAAAGTTTAAGGTGGCAAGGAAGATAAAGTAGACATTGGCAAACCGATGGAGCTGCTCAAACAGATTCTTGGGAAGAAAGGACAGGAAGGAATACTTTGTGGTCCGGATCCTGTTGCTTTGGTATAACTTTAGAAGTTGCTTCAGCTCCTCATCGTCAGTGAAGGAAGGTACTACGGTCCTCCTCTTCTTCAGGTGTTCCTTGTATGTCCCGGTCGGCCGCTCCAAGCTATACATCGGTCTACTGCTGCAGTGAAATCCAACCTAGAGGTCTGTGATTCTGAAATGCTATCCTCCTGTCCTCAATGTTCTGTCCAAGGAGTAGTTTTCATCTAGAATCTGTTCTTCCTTTATCAGGATCAGATTATTTTGGTCTGTCCACCACATCCTGCTGAAGCACAGAAACACCGGGAAAAGGTTGGATTGGAAGAGTTACTGGCATAGATGACGCGCTTCAATGCCACTCCTCCACAGAGCAAGACCAAGGTTCAACTTTTACAGCCACCTCCAAAGACTGATAGATAATGTAACCAAATGTAACAAACAGGGAGTGCCAAACAGCTGAAAAGGCCACGTGCTTTCAATTACTTTGAAGAAACTTCTCAAAGATCAGAGCTGCAGACTCTGTGGATCTACAGAGATGGCCTTCATTAAATACAAAGCTGTAGATCAACTGTGACTTCCTGACCAACGTAGAGTTAAAAAGTAAAACTAACTATCAGGAGCTTAGATGGGGATAAAGTTATGGTTAAGGACTTTACAAAGACCACTTTGTAAGTCTTTTGTTTCTTTATAACTCAACAAGCAAGATCCAGATTTTACCCATCTGGATTCTTTCCCTTACTCTTACCTTCCTTGAGTCCATTTTTCACTCCCACCAAGAGAACTTCTCGAGAAAAGCAGTCCAGAGAGAATAAAAGCATTTTTGTACACACCCTCAATACACAACAGATATTATAATGTTACTTTAAATTGGGAGTCCAAGGGAATCCTGTTGATACCCAAATTGCACTCTCTCATTAAAAAGATTAGATTGTTCAAGATGCATGCACAGAGGTTTTAAAAAAGGTTACTTTGACAACATCACTTGAATTTCCAATGATAGTGTGGAGTTCTTCTTAAAAGTTGTCAGAAAAAAAATTATCAACAATTTCATGTGCTGTGGCAAGTATAGCGTATCACAGTAGTACCTCTTCCAAGCATGTTCAGCTGACTGAAAGAAGCCTCCAAGATTTTTCTCAACATTACAGGAAACATTGTATTGGTTTATTTCAGGTCACAAAAATCAAGATGTGGAACTTGAAGAGGCCCTATCAATAGACCTCAATAAGAGGAAACTGTTTAAAACTACAATTGGCAAAATACAGTAAAGCTCAACTGTTTTAGAGAAAACCAACATGTTTGTGTAATGCATCTTTGTGGTAAATATTTATTTTTCTTTCAAAGTGTGAAACAGTGGTGCTGCTACCCAATGCGTTAGTCTGAGAAGTGAGTACCAAGACATACCTGGCTATTTGGTACCTTACTTCAAGCAAACAGAAGCCATATTGAAATCAATTTGCAGAAAAAATAAACAAATATAACTGTTAAATCAGATATGATGCAACTCAAGCTCCAGCATTTCATACCAACAATATTAGTTTTTCTAACCCTTTTCTCATGTATAACTACACATGGTGAGACTGCAAACTCTATTAGCAAATTGGATTAGCCATATTGCCCATTCAGCCAAGAGCAGTTTCATTTATTGTAACAAGGTGGTAGCTTACAGTGCAAACTGCATGTTGTGGTGAAAACTACTTAAAAGCAATTTAAACCATAAAGAAGCTTTCACAGACTGCTTAAGTGCTTTTCTGGCTTAATCTTACAGGCTATTAGAAACATCTCTCAGCCGTGAGCTGTTAAATTGTGGGATTTGTTGTCCAGACCTAAAGTAATGAAACTACAGCCTTTGTCAACCACATAAACCAATCCACAATCTTTGATTTAATTCTACTATCTGTGGGGCAGAAAGATGTGCACACGGAAAGAATACAATACTAAAAAGGGTGTGTTTTACCCTGAGAAAATACAACAGGTGGTTCAATTCTGCAAAACTTCAGGCAAATATGATAAAATACTTCCATGAGTGCTGCAGGTGCATCACTTATGGAAATGATGCACCTTGAAAGTTGATGTAGTTCACCTCAAAAAGTAATATATCAGTACAATAAAAGGTTTGTCACACCAAATTTAGCAAAAATTATCAAGAACTGTAATTAGATTTACCATGTAAAGCCAGGCTTGTCTTCTTGATGGCATAAAGCCCTGGATGACTTTCAATGTTTTGCTGCTAAATTCAGACACAACAGTATCTGAAACACAGACAACTTTAGATGGCATTAACATGGCTTTCAGCATTAAAGTAAGGAACCTTGGTCTCATGACATGGAACTTAGTGAGTTTCCAGGACTTCCCTTTTTTAATCTTAGGGTTGAACAATGCTCACTTACAGTACTGTGTAAAAAACAAATCATTGGGAAAACTGAAGCCATTATTGCTGATGCTTCTCATCCTTTACATGCCGAGTTCCAGTATCTGCCTTCTGGCATCAATCTCAGACATCCTTGTATTAAAAAGTAACAGGTACAAGCACTCTTTGGTTCCTACAGCAATATCTCTTTTTAAATGCAGGACAAGGTAGGGGGACTTGCACCTCATTTAGTGTTTGTAGCAACTGTCGGTCAATAATGAAATACACTACTGTATAAGTGGCTGGGGAGAGGGAGGTCTGGGCCTCCCTTCTAAAGCTGCTACCCCCGCGACCCGACATCGGATAAAGCGGAAGAAAATGGATGGATGGACTGCTGTATTCTTCCCATTATGTGCTGATTTGTATTTCATGTCCTTCTGGTATGTTTTGTTGTTTTTTATTTTTATTAATCTTTCATACTTTGTCTTTTTGTTTTCATACTTGCTGCAACATCAATTGCCCAATTTGGGATACGAAAAAATCTGAAATCTGAATCTCTGTAAAATTCAGATAAACTATTTCAAGCATTGTTACATATATTCTTGTTAATTTCAGAAAAGAATTTAAAATTTAAAAAGACTGGTTTCTTCCATATAAAGTCATTAACAATAAAGTTCCATAAAACATCAGGAATTTGATTGCTCCATATGGTCCTAACAAAGCATTTGACTCTCAAGTTGTAGGTTTACAGCTGGTTTCTGGAGTCATAACCGACTCCAGAACAATAATGTATGATCTATTCAAGTACATATATTCAGCCATTTCATTAGTCACATGCACAAAACATATTCAGTTCCCCAAACATTGTCAGACAGCAAATGTTCACTTAAGATCTCAAAGTTCCTGTTGTAGCTTTGTTTCAACCACCATTTTTTTTTATTTATTTTTTTTGCTCCGATGAACGTCAAAATGAAACAAATGAAGTTCAATTTCGGCTAATTTTTTAAATTCAATCGTTTCACTTTCATTTAAACCATGTTACTTTAGATTTCCACTTGCAATAACACAGGCTCATTCATCTGCAACATTTCTAAAGTGCAAATGCTTTGGATGGAGGCAAGTAGAAGGTTTGAGTTTGGATGAACTCACCCACAGAACACGCGCACCAAGTTGTTGTTGACCTTTTTGTCAAACAAGTACCGCCTGTAATCCTCCAGTGCATCTTTGATGGCGATAACCGTGAGAACCACCAGTAGAGGGATCATTGTGATCTCCTTCTCAAAGGCCTCCACAATCGGAACCCAGTTAAGCAACGCCAGGAACAGGAAGTAAAGGTTGGCCGCCCTGTGGAGAAAAAGGAGCATGTTATCTTGAAGGACTGTGTAGTCAGTGGGGCCATCAAGGAGGGTGGATCAGGCTATAGGGGTGAGCATTTATTATGTTGTTTATCATTATATATTTCTTGTCATGGTAAGAATTTTGATTTATCATTGCCACAACAAATTCCAATTTATAGAAAACCGTAAAATTGTCTGTGTTGTTGATTATTATTTATGCTATTTTCTCCACTGTTTACTCAATGGGAGTACCAATAAATACTGACAAATGTGAAAATATAATTAAATACAGTTACTATGTGCAGTTTAGTGATACAAAATCACTAAACCCTACGGCTTGTTGTCCTGAAGAACCTTTTTACAAATAAATGTTTTCAAGAGCAGTATTTGTGTTTGTTGTTCCATGACGGCTGTGTCAGAGTTATTACTGTCACATTTATCATTACCACAATGATAAATGTGACATTGATAAATGTTATTGTGACAAAACTGTAAGCCATTTTACCCATCACAACCATAAATTGTTATTAACATCACAATGTTATCAAATAGAAAAAAAGTAATTAGAACTAAATGACAGACATGTATTAAAATGTACTTTTCAAAAACAAATCTGAAAAGTGTGGTGTGCATCTCAATGAAATCATTACTCTGATGCCCTTAACAAAACCCAGTAAAGCAGGGGTCTCAAACTCCAGTCCTTGAGGGCCACTGTCCTGCAGTTTTTAGATGTGCCACAGGTACAAAACACTGGGATGAAATGACTTAATGACCTCCTCCTTGTGTAGATCAGTTCTCCAGAGCCTTAATGACCTAATTATTCTATTCAGGTGTGGTGCAGCAGACACACATCCAAAAGTTGCAGGACAGCGGCCCTCGAGGACTGGAGTTTGAGACCCCTGCAGTAAAGCAAATTCCCTTTGGAAACCACCTAATTAGTAAATTCAGTCCAACTGTGTGTAGTTTAATCACAGTATAAATCCAACAATCTGTGAAGGCCTCAGAGATTTGTTAGAGAACATTATTTAACAATCAGCATCATGGAGACCTAGGAACACAGCACACATGTCAGAGAGAAAGTGGGGGAGAGGTTTAAACCATAGTTAGTTTAAAAACAATATTGCAAGCTTTCATCTTCCAGAGCATTTCCCAAGCCATCTTCTGAAAACAGAAACGGTATGATACAACTACAAACCTCCCGGGACATGATCATACAGGAAGGTGTTCATAATTGCATTTTTGGCCTACATTCAAAACTGGGAAGATGAATCAAGCTAAATGGAATGCAATCCTGGAAAAAATGTTAAGAGACTAAAAAAGACTTGAGACTGGGGCACAGGTTCATCTTTCAAGACAGCACTCTTCAACATTCATCCAGAGCTGTAAGAGATCAAAGCATTTTCCTGTGTTTGAAAGGCCTAATGAAAGTCCAGCCCTAAATCCAACCGACAATATGCGGGAGAACTTGGAATTGCTGTTCACAAACACTTCTCCCCCATCCTGACAAAGTCCAAGTTTATCTTAAGAACACAGATCTGTAAAACTTTCAGTTTCTAGGAAGGAGTTTGGATCATCCTGACCCGCCGTGACACTCCAGCTCCTCCTGCCGGTTCACAAGGCATTCTCAGGTCAGACTGGAGATACATTTCCCTTCCTAAGTCTCCTTCTTTAAGCATTCACCTAGCTTTTTAAGGATCAACTGTGTGTTTGCACATTTCTTAAAGTCTCCTTAAGTCAAGTGTGTAATGCTTCCTCTAGGTTGGTTCTGGAATGACTGTGTGGAGAACTAAGTATTTTGGTGTGTTAAATCCTGATTGTTGGCAGGATGGGCCAGGAGATGGATTGCTGGATAACATTGCTCTGATCTGTCATGATAAAGGATCTGAGACAAGATGTTCAACCTCTGAATTTTCTGTTTAGTCAACATTTTAACCTTCAATTAAGATCATAAGATGTGGATCATAACAGAAAGAATAACATACAAACATAAAAAAAAGCTTTTTCATGGGATGACTGAATTCACCTCAGAAATAAGGTGAGGATCTCAATTCAGAAATCAAATCCAAGGTTGAATTTATTAACTTTTCTTACTTTCTGAAACAGCTAATTATCTGTTCAGATCCCAGAATAAGTTCTTACCGAAGTAGTTAAGGCAGACCTTCTAGTGCAGCTTCCAAGCTTATCTCATCTAGATCGTAAATTGTTTTGCCGTTTTTCCTTCATGTACAGTAACTGCTTTATCAAATTACATGTGTTATGCTATCTTTAAACTCTACAAGCTTAAATATTTACCACTTCCTGTGTTCTGTATTTGCTAGATGGAAATTGTAATCCAAAAAAACGGAACGAGCAAGCTTATGCAGTCAATATTCAGCAGAAACCTATTATACATAGTGACATTTCATTTTAGGATATTATCAATGTATCTTGATAATATTAGCATTGGAAAAAACATGGTTCCACTTTTTTTTTAATATCTATATCTAAAATTACTGACCTGTGGAACTGCTGGAACAGGTTCATAGGGATAAATGTCAACAGACTGTATTTCGTTGTGCGAATGCCGTTGCCCTTGTACTTCCTGGACACAGCTTCATATTCCTGCTGGTGGGGGCCGTGGCGGGCCAACACCGTCCTCCTCTTGCCGCTGACCCTTTGAAGGGAGCTTTTGCTCGGAAAGCCATCAGGCGGAGAGTACCAGCCTCGCTCCGAGTCTATGGACAGAAGCTGCCGACAGCGATGTCGCACCCAGTGGAAGCGCTCCATCTACGCAGCCCGAGCTGCGGCCGGGCCCCTACTCCCGTGTGGAACTCCGGCTTTTTCCTCAACTCTCTTAACGACGTCCTTCTGCAGACGTAAAACAATAAGTCAGTTTAAAATCCTCTCCAACATTTTGATTGACCTGTTCTAAGTCAAGGTTGAGTGTTAAATAACCGACAAACATTGTCACCTACAAAGAATATTCACAAAGAAAGACAACACAAAGTTATAAAAAGTTATGCCTCAATTGAGATGTGATACAATCCACATGACGATGCATTTCCCCTTTTCTTCTTCCCTTGTTTCAACACAATGACAGCATGACCTCAACTAGAACAAAAGGTGTTTTCGTTTATGTCTGCATCCAGCAGAGGAAGACAGTTCCTAGAATGAAGACGGTGTAGGCAAACAGGTTTCAGCTACAGTAAAGAGACAAAAGACAAGCAACGGAAACCATCTTGATACAGGTCCTCCACCTGAATACATGAGATCTCATTTTTAAAGAAGGCTTGATGAAGCATGGAATGCATATTCTGTACCGTGATATATACTATATAGTATAACATTTTGTATTGAATTATTTTTAATCAATCTTACATACTAATCACATTTTCAGAGAAACTGTATTTTGGATTTTTATTGGTTGCAATCTCTATAAAATGAGTTTTACTTTATGATATTCTATGTTTTTGAGATTCCTCTGTGCCTCTCCAATACAATAGAGGATTAGGGTCATTTAATAAAATAATTCTGGAATTAAAGTCAAAATCCTTAGATTACATTCAGAATTCTTAGAAATCTGAGATTAAAGTTAGAATTCTGTGAAAACTGTCAGAATTTATTTATTTTTTCCCCAGAAGCTCTAATATCCTTCTTTATTCAAATAACTCCATCAGTTTTATTCATTTTTCCTACTTTCTCACATTTTACTGAAAAATCTCAGGTTCTCATGTGGGAAATGGTTGCAGTCGGATTTTTTCCCTGCAGCGGTGACGGTATGAACAGAATAGCAGCAGTTCTTTCAGTCATTTCAGTCATATGATGAGAATCTAATGCCTTTAGTTGCCTTTAATCTTGGCTGCAGAACAAATGACATTTTCTTCTTCAAGTTCAAAGCTCATCTAGGTCAGAACTCTCTGCAGTTGTGCGACAGGCCAAACCTGCTAACCTTCATTTATGGGTGCTTTATTTACAGTTGACATAAGAAAAATTCTTGTTTGTGATGATCACAGGAAAGTTGTGCTCAAACGTTCCCCTCCCCCAATTCGCAGCACAGCCTAATGTTTAAACTTTGGAATATTTTGGACATGTCAATAAAATGCTTCATTGTAAAAATACTAGCCCTTTAGTATTTTAAAACCTAAAATAACACAGCATTGAAGATAGCTTGATTTACAATATCTTGAGGTCTATTTTAAAAATTTGATTAAATTAGAGATTTTTCCAAATGGTTAAAAATATATATGTAGACAAACATGTATACATCCCTTTTAGAATAGGTCAAATATCTCCTAGAAATTTGCACCCCTACTTCATACTATGTAGCAATAGCTAAGATTCTGACATAATTCTGGCTGGATACGTGACCGCTCATTTTGGTAGAAGTGGTAAAGTTTGATTTCATTGGTCAGATTTCTTGGCATTGGCTCAGCTTATAAACAAAGTCCATAAAGGTTTTATCTCAGACCTTTAGGAATAAGTTTGGGTGTATATTAGCATATGTTGTCCAGTTGGAACACTCAGTTTTTTTTTCTTTTAGCAGTTTATTTGAGTTATTCCTTCTTTAATATTCCATAAGCTAGAGGCAATGCAATTAGCAGTGAAACAGTCCCACAGCATGAAGCTACCACCACCTTGTTTGAGAATTGGTAAAGTGTTCTTAGGTTTAAGGCCTCACCTTGTCTTCTTCCAAAGGGGGACCCCTGTTGCCAAATCAGCCAATTTTAGTGTCATCTGACCATTAAAATTTTGTTCAGAAAGAATTTGGATTCTCCATTTTGGTTAGTTGAATATTTTAGTCAAGCTGAAATGGTGAATTCTAGTACAGGAGATTTTTCCTAACTGTAACCCATATGTTCAATTGGATGAACTGATTATCACAGAAATGGCTCCATCAGACTTTCCCCAACTTGTGTTAATGTAAAATTTTCCTTTTTAGATCTTCACCGAGTTCCTCTGACTTTTTCATTGTTCCGAGTTTGGCTGAGCCAAATGAGTGCAGTCAAATTCCACAAAGAGAAACTGCCATCATGATTATTAACCACTTCCTCCACCCAACTCACTGTTTGGGCTTCAAATGTTTCAGGTCAAAGTCAGTAGGTGAAGTTCTGTTAACAGAAATAAACCATATTAATCCATTGAGCACTAAGTAAAGGATGTGAGTTTTATCTCTGACAAACCAGGCTGGCTGGACTTTAAGGATAACTGAAAGAGGATTTCTGAGAAGTGAAACCAGTGTGGTCACAAGATCAGTTGGGTTTATCTGTGCAGTTCTGAGACTGACTTATTAAAACTGGACGGTAAGAACTTAAGCTGAAAATAAACAATCATTGGGAAAAGGTTGAATCAAAAGACAATTAAATAACAGAGGCTGACATATCTGAAGCTAAGGCTAGCGGATACATAAAAGCCTCTGGATACTTGTGTATATCTGAAGTTAGTTCTTTCATTTTTTTGATTTAACATGATCCAAAGGTCAGCAAAGGGTCTTTGTTATTCTTAAAACATTTGTTTGCATTGGGATTAGGGTTCAGCATTAGCAAACAGCACACCCCATATCAAGACTACCAACCTGTTCTGGATGCTCTAACATCCAGAACAGCTATGAACTAGATGCATATTATTTACTATGGTTGCTTTTCTCCTCAGTTTCAGAATAATGCCAGAACATTTACTGAGGAATATTTGATTTCTACCTTTTTAAGAATAATTTGACAGCTAAACACTTAAATACTAGGGGTGGACCAGACTAGTGTTGCACATGCCATACTCTGCAATAGCAATTTTTTAACTTTTCCACAATTTGTCATGTTATAAAAACAAATTTCTATATATTTTATCTGGATTTTAGGTGACCTATAGCACAAAGTAGCCCATAATTGTAAAAAAAAAATATGTGTATCTTACATATTTATTTTGTGGATAAAAATAGAATGAGTGTGGCATGTTTGTATTTCATACCCTTGTATGCCCTCCAAACTTGTGTGTTTTGTTGACGCGTTTTACAACCATTCTTTGAAGGTCTCAGAGGTTTATTAATGAGCAAATAATATCTAAAGGCCAAAAGATACGGCAGGCACATTACAGATTAAGCTCTGCAGATGTCAAAAGGCAAGGATAGCCTTTAAACATCCAGAGTTACTATGAGCCAACAAGCTCATAGTAGGCTAACTCTATGAACAGCCAGAACATAGAGTTACTATGAGCTTATTGTAACTCTATGTTACTATGAGCCAATAAGCTCATAGTAACTCTGGAGGAGAGATGCACAACTCAGATGTAAAAACCTGTTGACACTACAACCATTTGTTGCGAACTCCACAAATCCTGTCTTGAAGGAAGAGTGCAAGAAGAAAAGCATTGCTGGAAAAAAAGATATGAAAAGTCGTTTCCAAGTGACAAGCCATGTTGAGGACAAAGACAAAAAAAGGCGGTGCACAGATCAGATGACAATAAAATGTAACATTTTTGGCCTATATGAAAAAAACCCACTATTCCTTTCATAAGCAGGAATATATGAAAAACATTATTCCTTTAATAAGTAGGAATTGGGAAGCTGAAGATTTCCCTTCCACCAAGCCTACTCGTTAGAATAGCCCAGTCAAAAGTCCTGAACTAAATCCAGCTCAGTATCTGTGACAAGACTTGAAAATTAATGTTTACACATCCTCCATTCAATATAGCTGAGTCTGATTTATTTTGCAAACAAGGGATGGGCAAAGATTTCGTGTAGAAACCTGACAGAAATACCCCGAACAATCTACAGTTGTATTAGAAAAACTGAACTGAAACTACGCATAAATTTGCCAAAGTCCAAAAAAAGAAAAGAAAAACTCTAAAAGACCCACAGGAAGTCTGTAAACCTCGCACCTCTTTCAAAGATGTCAGGACTTTTTCATGACAACAGCTTTACTGAACCTAAAGGACGGTGTTTACTTCCAGGGCAGTCGGACAGACGGAGGCCTGCTGCCCAACATCGCTTGAATTGCAGCTGTGAACAAAACAAACCTCAGAGCTCTAGTCATGTCTCCCTCCTAAAAACTAGCTTCCCGTTACCCCTTATTCCTCCTTACGTACCCAGCTGTTTGTTTCCATCCGTGGCAGGGCTCGACGACTGCTGTCGGCTGGATCTTTTCGGTCACATCTCTGGAGTTGCAGCCGCAACAGAAGACTTGAAACGAAAAGAGGCAGGATTCCAGACACGTACCCCTGGTAAATAAGTGGTGACGAACACGCTCCTCTCCTTCTCTTTTTGCAGTCGGGTTTGTAACTACTTGAACTGGTACATCCGGCACTTTGTCTCAAAAAGCAATGAGACAGCTCCTCTGTTCGGAGAGGAACTGAACAACGCTCTATTTTCCGGGACTTGAAGGTTGACGGGGGGACAGTATTTTTTCCTACTGCAAGTGAACGCGGCTCGTCCGGTCACGTGATAGAGATCAGCTGACCAGAAGCAGCTCGGCGGAAGCGAATGAAAATATGATGGAGATTCTGAGCAGAATATCAGCAACAGATTGTGTCAAAGTGAGCATGAAACTTATTTTAGTTATGATTCATGTTTGATAAATATGTGTGAAGAGATTCAAAGGTGATGTTATTAACCTGATTTATACTTTAAACTATGAGGTTCTGACGTTTTGTTTCTGATCTAATGTGGTTGAAGTCAGTATTTGCAGAACCACCTTTCACTGCTATAATCTGTTCTGTTTTTAGACACGTTTCCAAACGGCGTTGCACATCCCGAGACTAAAATATTTGTCAATAGTGTTTGCAAAATAGCTAAAGCTCAGTCAGACTGGCGGAAAACAACAACGAGATTTATGTATGGACTTTGACTGGTCCATACATCGTAGTTCATTCATTCTAATGCATAAATGAACTAAGATCTATCCATCCAATTGTCATTCTGACTGTATTGTTAGGGTTGTTGTTCTGTTGGAAGGTGAACCTCAGTCCAAGTCTTAAATATTGTGTATCTTTACGCCGAGGCAGGTTTGCAGTTATGCCACATTCTGTTTTTAAATGGTAGATTGAACAAAGCTCTGTGACACGTTCAAAAATTGGGATATTGTTTTACAACCTTACTCAACTTTAAACTTCTCCACAACTTTATCCACGGCGTCTGTATTTTTATTTTTACTGAGGTTAAATTTCACATTGAAGGCAGTGAGTTGCATTGAATTTTATTTAGGAGAATGCAATCTTGATTTTCTTTTCAATTCATAAGTATGCATTAGTTTGTGGCGATAAGACGCGAATTCTTAACAAAATATTTGTGGCTATAATGTGACACCTTATGAAAAAGTTGAAGCAGTATGAAAGCCTTTCCGAGCACATTAGGTACGGTTGAAAATGTACACAGACTTGATGCTTGATAAATTTTTGAAAATAAAAACATCTACGTTTCTAGAAACAATTAATTCAAACACCTGCTAGTGTCTGTTGATTAACTGATCAGTGTTTTACCACATGATACTGATTTCAGGTCTTCTTGTAATCAACTACAATTCATTCAAAGTCATATGTAAACTTTGATTTAATTCAATGTTAAAGCATTATGAACATAAATAATTAAAAAGTGCTATAGCCTATATTACTTCATCAGAGGTTGTAGTTTTGAATCGAATCCCATTTTTTCCTTGAGCAACAGAAAACATGTTGCATTAAAGGGTGAAAAAAACATTTTTAGTGAAGAGTTTTTCAGTGTCTCACCTGCACATCACAGCCCATGTAGAAAAATTGACCGATTGTTTGTTGCATCATAATTTTTTTCTGTCAGAATATTGAACAGTTAAGATTAAAGGCAAAAATAACTTTCCTTTCCTTTAATCTCCTTTTAAAATATAAATCAGCCAAAGTCAAAAGGAAACACTGATCTGCTGTTGATGTTTCCAGCTGTGTCACAGAGTGGTGGATGGGCTGTGTGGGCGGGAGCCTCCATGCAGGAGTGATTACAGCACCACCTGGAGCCTGGAGGAGTGGCTGCAGCTACTAGACTTCTTGACCAGCCTGTTCCGCCTGGCGGTGGGGAACGACATCCCAGATGAAGAGGTGAGCGGAGCAGGCGGGGCGGTGTTTTTTGCCACTCGGCTCAGGTCGTCACATCTTGTCCTGCTGGTTCCGTGCAGGTCCTGGCTAAACTTTCGGATGCAGATCACAGCCACGGCGACGCTGTGCTAAGCGTTCTCAGAGGACGATGGGAGGAGATCCGGCGTGCTCTGCTGGACAGAACCAGCAGCATCTCCTCTGCAACCTTGCAGGACTTTGACTGGCAGCTGAAGGTCAGTCAAACATCAGCATTTGGTGTTAGTCTGCATCCCTAATGAGTTAAACTGGGTATCTTGGGTAATAATCAACACCTCAAAACATAGCTCTTTTAGTTATTAAAAGTAGACTTTTATTTCATGTTTTCTTGCTTCTGTATTTACTACTACGTGGCTCCTTGTGCCAACATTAAACCCTAACGTTAACCAGGAACACTAGAAATTTTGAAGCATCCCCTACACTATCGTGCAGAAACTTACCCTAAATTAACAGAAACTCATTTATCTGCCTGCTTTGAGTTTTCTGCAAAGCCTTTCTTTCCCTTCATCCTCTGCAGCTGGCTTTGTCCAGCGATAAGATCTCCTCTCTGAACACGCCGCTCCTCAGCCTCTGTCTGGATGTGAGGGAGAACGGAGCGCTTCGGCCCATCACCATGGAGCTGAACAGAGAGGAAGTGAGCACGCTCATCAGCTCACTAGAGGCTGCTAACAAGGTACGCACACAGGGAACGTGTCACCTTATCAACGTGTGACTGTGAAACATGACACCCTGTTTACCCTGAGTGCAGCTCTACATAGGCTCATGCTGATGAACACTCCAGTCATGATTAACACTTCCATGTCGCTCCTCAGCTTAATGGAGTTTAGGTTTTAAACCTAGGCAAGGCGATTTCATTTGTAATGCACATTTTCAGCAACAAGGCAATTTAAAGAGCTTAAACGATTTAATCTGAAAACTGATGCAGTTTAAACACTAGGAGGCAGCATTAACACAAGATTCTTTCTAGGTCTTTCTTGAGAGTGAACAGAGTGAAAGCAGAAGCCATTGCTTTGGAATTCATCCCTAGTCCTAAGTGATTTGACAATCTTTTCTAAATGTCTTTCAGGTGGTGCTGCAGCTGAAATGATGGACTGATCCGAAAAGAAGCTGATGTTTTTGATGTAATAATAATTTAATGTTTTTGATGCCTTTTGTTCCATAATAAAATCCATATTTTCCTTTCTGATTCTGTTTAAGTTTGTCGAAGATCAATAGAAAAGTTAGAATGTCGTTTAATCATCCACACCATTTTTCCATAATCCACTGATGTTGTAACCCATCCATCCACCTGCTCCACCAGTACATTCACTCATGTCCCCATCAATCCTGTAATTTATCAAATTTCCATCATCCTTTTTACAATCCATCCATTTAGCTTTAATAACAATTAAGATCTCTGGTAATTTGAATATGGAAAAGATTGGCCAGAGAATACTGTTGAAAAAATTGTTAATGAATCTCCTGGCTTACTGATTTATTTTAAAATATATTACATGTATCATCTCATCAGCTCATTTACAAATTTTCATCAGCTTGATCTAAAGGAATGGACAATTACGAAAATTATTTGTCCTAATTGTTAGAAAGTGAAATAATGATAGAAGTGTGAGATTTATTCAGAATATCACTATCCTGGGAGGCCAGCGTCAATCTACGACAGTCATTAGGCATGAGAGACAGAATACATCCTGGAAACACTGCCATATATACACACACCTCTCTCTCAATTTAGAAAACAATTAACCTAACTCAGGTTTTTGGACTGTGGGAGGCAGCCAGCATACCCATGACTCACCCAGGACCTTTTTCCTGCAATGAAACAGTGCCACTATGCAGCCTGTTAAGACAAACAATGCATTAGAAAATCATCAATCTGGCAACAATGTTCATCAAAGAAACTTGGACTGTATTTCCCCTCTCTTCCTCAACAGTCCTGAATATGATAAAACCATATTCAGGGAGAAATTTGGAGGAATTTCAGTGAACAAATATAATCCTAACAACAGTGATCTCTGATTCTCAGACTAAAAACATGTGTCAAGGTGTGTAATAACTCACAGATCCAAATGGTCAACAGCAACAGAGTTCCTACAGAAGCAACAATGGGGTTCAGGGAAAAAACCTGTACCTTGTAACCTTGTACAACCTGAAGCATAAAGGCAGAACTGTCAGTTTGGGATGTTTTAAATGAAGCTTGAGTTATGAGGAGTCATTGATGAAAAAAAAAACCTACTGATTCATCAACAGAGCTTAGATTGTGGCCCTACTAGGAAAAGAAAATCCACTGGCAGATGAATTGCTGTTGGTTTGGAAACAAACTGTAGCTGTATGCAAGGAAATCAAATATTTTAAAGCCAAAAGAGCAGGCAAAGATCTCAGCAAGTACAGCACTAAGAAATATGCCGGAAAACAAAGTAGAAGAAGGGGTAGAAGCTAGAAGGAGCTATGAGACAGTGGAGGTAATGTTTAAAGCTTCCCAGTCAGTCTGACTGATTATTAATGAGAATTGGAACAAATGCTGACAGACAGAGCCAAGTTAAATGTGGTAATGATGTTAGTCTTCACTCCAGAGTGTCCAGTTAATCATGGGAAAGAGCCTGAGTGCTGACAGCTGCAGACGTGCTAACTGGGCTAATGGCATCAGCACGCTGCCTCATTTTCTGCAAAGATCTGACCCCTCTCATGAGCAGAGTCAAGCTGGAGTTTAAAGAAAGAATCCAAACCGCAGGTTTCACTATAAAATACTTACAGATGCCCTTCTAAAAGAGTTAACATTTTAAGTAAAAGCAAATATCTCTCTGAAACCTTGACTAAAGAATTTGATAGCACAAATACAAGTTTTAGCTCAGTTTGTTTTTTTTTTTCTTTTGATCTAGCATGCACGTTCTATCCTACGCTTCGACACTTAATGTTCCTGGTTGAGTAATGGCAAAACAACAAAAAAAAAAACATACACATCAAATAAACTGCATTGAATGAGGGTTATTTTGATATCGTGTAATCACTCTGCAAAGGATAACTAGCCAAATGCACAAGAGGAAATCTCAGGAAAATCGTTCTACGATGGTGGACTTTGTTAACAGTTGATAAGATTCTATTTGGCTGGTGGGAATCAAAGCAGATCAAATTCTGGAATTTAAAAAATAGCTGATTCATCATACTATTCTTTATCTTCAGAGATAATCAGGCAATATAATAGTTATGATTAAAGTAAAATAATTTTAAATTTTCTGAATTTATCAAAAGTTTGATTTTGAGCATTTCCATGGCGATTTACTTTTTTGTATTATTTTTTTTTCACTGGCAGCTGCAGAAAGCAAGAGGTCTCATACAGAAGTTGGTGTACTTGAAGAATCAAAAGAGGCCTGTATATAAGAAAATGCTAAAGACCAAATTCATTATCTTCAGCGTATATCTCCATCTTTATTCATCAGAATCTTTTCCAGGTGCTCCATCTCCATATTGGAAACTCTTCAGTTTTCCACAAAAATCTGTTTGGATTGGATAAAAGGGGTAAACACACACAAAGCTGTCTCTGCGATGTAGGCGGGGTTATTGTTACATATAACTGAGACAAACGCATAAGAAACTTTTTTGGGCTTACTTCCTGAATTGTGGTGAATCAACTGACCCGTGGGTTGTGGACAGCAGGTGGCAGTAGTGGTCACCATCTAGAATGAAACAAGCCAGCACAACTCCAAACATTTGGCCTTTTTTAAGAGAAATAGAGGTCTTTACAAGTATTTTCTGATGTAATCTCCCTCCAGATAATGATTAGTTAACGTGCTGAAGCTGCTCATTCAGCTGTGCACAGGGACACATTTAGGCTTTTAGCAGCCTCATTAACTCAACTATTAGGACGCATCTAATCATTTGATGCATGGACTGAGGGCATTTGCTGACAAAATATTTTCTGGAAAATTGGCTGAAAAACACAGTCTTGCACACAAGTATTCAGCAAAGTGAAAACAAATGAACCACAAAGCAGTTTGTATGCAGAGATCTCAGCAGCTTTATTTGGACTCTTAATTCTCTGTAAGTTGACACAAATGATGCCTGTCCATGGCATTCTTTCACCTTCCACACACAGCCAGTCACACATGGTGTCTTGTGTTTGCTGAAATCCACACAGGCCGTTCCACTTGAGTGCACATGTGGAACATCACTTTAAAGGATCAGAAGCTTCATCCTCTGTCTGCAGCTGCAGCCTGCAGGGGAACCAGTTGCTGCATCCATTAGCTCCTCCGTCCACAGAAAAGAGGTCCATCTCTGGTGCTTCCTTTGTTCTGTCAGGGAAGCCAAGCATCCGTTCCTTTTTCTTTGAAAGATTGTCGTCATAATGCTGGAATGTCTCACTACAATCTACGCTTAGATAATGGTAACATACATTAGAGTCTGAGAAATTAGTTCTGTCTCCAATTCATCTTGTTCTACAAAAAGCTCAACATGTTTTCCTTACCACTCATAAGATAACCCTGTAAAATGTTGAGATTCTTGGTATAAAGGCACAAAGTTCAGCCGTACAGAAAGAGCACACCTCTGTGATCCAGTCCAGCAGAAGCTTGTCTGGTTCTTATTTGTTTCTCAGTAATTAAAGCCCTCATAAAACTTGCAGCCTTTCATCTGAGGACCATTACTTCCACATAACAAAAACAACAACAAAGAAAAACATGTTGGGATTAATTTTGCCTTGTAGCTGTGTTTGGACTGAATGGTAATTCTTAAGAAAAATCATATGCGGAAAAGTGAATTAAAAAATAACTCAGAACAGAATTAAAAAATATAATTTTTTAAAAGACTTTATAATACACTGACTGACGAAAACAGCTCAGCTTCCAGAAGGAATGGCCTGATCAAGGTGTAATTTGGTCCACATGCAGAACAGTGACAGATGGACATGATTCTGTTCCTATGGAGTTGGAACATTTCGAATGGCCACCACAGAGTGTAAGTGCTGGCATCTGGCACTAACCAGAGCATATGACAGTCAGAACAAAGAGAGAAGGTCAAGAGACAGAGACTGCTGTATTACAACTGGATGGATTTTAAAAGAGCCTGCATTGTTTGTTTGCATGAGTTTAGGCAACCGTAGCATGTAGTCAAGGGCGTAGGTTTGGTCTAAGTTTTGGTGGGACCTTACAACTTACTGAACTAATCAATGTAGATTTTCGTTTATTTATTTTGTTTTTGTTAAAGAATACATATGTTTCTTTTTTTGTAATTAATATGGCAAAAATTGGTCGGGACTATTTTATATCCCTTGAATATTGGTCGTGACATGTCACGACCGTCCATACCCAAACCTACGCCCATGCATGTAGTGTACCAGCATGTGAATGGTACAAACTGACCTGGATAATAAAATAGGAGCCAACAGGTGCATTAGCTAAGCATCCCAAGATTTTCACCCACCTTTTCTTATTCAGAAAAGGTGGGTCTTATTCAACAGATTTTTCGCAAACACTGAATTTTAACTTCTAAGCTCATATTAAATGAAGTGCTTTTCATCAGTTGAATTTTCATATAGATAAGCAATGCGCAACTATTTTAAGACAATGATGTCACATCACTGACTCTAACCTAACCCTCAACCCCAAACACGTAAAAACCATCAATCTATTGTAACTGTGTAGCCCAGAGGCCCACAATCTACTCAACCTAGTCCAGTAAACAGACCTTTCAGTGGTCAGATGTTTGAACTAATGGGCTACCGTAAATGAAGGTTCCAGTCATCCAAGACTAACAATAATGAGGATCACTCCATTGTGCTCCAAACATTACAACGACCTCTCTGGAATCACTCTTTACAACACCTTGTGTTGTCTTATGGCAAAAAATCTTAGAGCAAAGATGGCAGCATTTCTAGTGGCGCAATAACCAAGGGGTAAAAATTGAAGACGAGTTGTATCATATTATAAATAAGGGACTCTGAGTTTCTGACAACGCACCAAGCATACATGGAATCAGCTAAGAATCAGTGCCAAAGCAAAGATGTGGACTACCCTACTGCAGCAGAAGACACAGTGTCTGTATCAAGTGTTACATCCAAGCCTAAAGGAGGTCTACACCCTGCAAGAGATACAGCAATACAACAGTTAATTTAATTTCCACCACTCCCTGGGTGCTAAACCATTTTGTCAAGAAGTGTAAAATTAATGAGGAAAAAAAAGCATAGTGTGGAATTTGCTGCTCTAAGTTTTAAAAAGTAACATTTTTAGATGATAAAAATCTATTCTATATCTCCAAATGAACTAAAATATAGGAGCATAATCAGATTAAAATAGTTCATAGATAAATTTCTGTGGACTTTTTCCAAAGGAAGTGTTTGTCTCTGTAGATAAGCAAAATTAATCATTTCTCTCTGCTGCAGAATAAAAAGTCATGTGACGCAGTTCTAAATGCCAAAAGAGGTCTTTCCTGCTGAAAGAGCCAGATGACTTGGCGCCTTCCATTAAAATTTGTGGGACTTGTGCAGTAAAAAATATAAGCACCAGTTTTCCAATATATCCCAATCTCTGGCTGTGAAATCTTTAAACAGCGGCATAATAAAAAGAAGTTTCCATTTTGTAAATGAAATTTAGCTCTACCTTCTCTATAAACATAAGGCCAGCAGAAAGAGAGCCAAAAATACAACAGATCTTCACTGAAACATCATCTAGACTGGGATAAACCCGAGCTGGGAAACCTACAGCTGCAGCTCAAATGTTGTTTAATGCACAGACGGCACAAAGCTCACTGGATGCAATCAAAAAGTTAGCTGACGTTTAAGTTTCAAATAACAGCACCAGAGTTATTAATTTACAGTAGAGGTTTGAATCCATGTGTACTCTAAATCCTGGAGTCTGGTTCAATGTGTGACTTTCACATATCTGTTAAGTTCGATTCAGATAGTTCTCTGATGAAGAGCTGATTCAGCAGGTGGTTAGGTGAGATACCAGACTTGCAGTTCTTGGGCAGAATATTGCCAGCATTTATGAATAATAAAGCCTAAGTTTAGCAGGTTTAACAATTCTAGTTAATCTTCAATGTGCATCAGTTTTCTACAAACAACAAAAAGGTCAGAAACCAGTGAGAACTCGATCAAGAACAAAATTCCTTCAGCAGAACCACTTTAATGTTATGGAGGGACCTGGGTACTCCAGTGATCCTGGGTCTAGGAATACAGGAAGTACATTGGTGCTTTGTCCCAGATGATGGCAAGATGGAGCAGGAAATGAATAGATGGATTAGATTTTGCCTGGAGTAATGAAGGTGTTGTTGCTGTCTATCATGGTGACGACCAAACTGAGCTGGGCTTCAGTCTAAGCTCTGGATTTACTGGTCCACCTTCCCACCTTCACCTTTGGTCATTAGTTAGAGATCATGTCCTAAAGGATAAGATCTTCTGATTAGGAGGCCTCGGCTGGAAGGCTTTCCAGGTACAGCATACTGGGAGGAGTCTTGGAGGCAGAAATAGAAGTGAAAGGATTATATATTCCTTCTGACTTGGCAACACTTTGATTTTGTAAGAAGAGAGAGGGATTGATGGATTGGTTGGTTACCTATACAGATGTATGGATGTAGTAAGTATGCAAGGATGGATGGAGAGTTTAATCTCTGCATCAGTCTTATGTTTTGTCCCTTTTTTTCCACAATAACCTTACTCAGCTCAAGTTTAATCCTGTTTGAGTTACCTTGTGTTTCTGTTCGGTTTCTATTTTGTTTTTTGCATTGGAAGCAAACTAAAGTTGACTTCTATTAACATGCAAAGGAGGGCTAAAAGAAAAGAAGACAAATAAAAGCCACCATTGTGTTTTTGGCATCTTTGAACCTGTAAATACCAAAACTTTACTGTCTTTAATTCACCACTACTTCTTTCTCTATAACTAACTGTATGTACACAGCAAAATTGAATTTTTTTAATAAATTATATCTCTGTCTTTATATATATCGATTTATATATTTCATATATTAAATTGTATTTACACTGTAAAGACTAGAACTACTCGTTCCAAAAGAGGATTTGTACAAATGGGCTGAACTCTTCTACTTTCATTACTGTACAGGATTGAGCTTCCCTTGAGAAACAAACAAAAAAAAAAAGTACCCATCATCTACTGCTCATGCTCACAACCGCTGCCCTAGTGGACGTAATACAGCCAGTAGACCAAGTTGAAGAAGGTGAATGTGATCGGGAAGACGACCCGGGACCACTTGTCTATGGCATTGACGTCTGTGAGATCCGGGATCTTGACTTTCAGCTGTGAGGCTCTCCTCCGCAGGCGGCTTTTCTTGTGTCCAATTGGCCGGTCGAGGGCTGGCCGTCCATACAGGTCCCGGCTCGTCATGGGCTTGCGGTACTGTATGCTGGCACTGTCGTAGGAGAACATGGTGGCCCGAGGATCGTTGAGGGCGCCCATCATATCTGGTCCCCCTATCTCAGTGGGGAGGTTTGTCAGAAGGATGTTGCCATGAGCGTCGACCTTAAAAGGGAACAAAACAACATTTCAGTTTTATTTTCAGCTAACGCGAAGGTTAAATCAAAAATAAATCTGCTAATCACCTCCAGGCATCTGCCTTGTCATTGTTGAAATTCTTGCTTTCAATTTGAGGGGGTTTTGTTCTTGTGATTTTAGTTGGGAAAACCTCCAGGAAGGGGTCGACTTGCCCCTTCCTCAATTTACACTTTTTCGTATCCAGGCGTTGTCATTTCATTTCGTCTCATCTTACTTCTTTTTTGTACACACAGGCAAACCATTTGTTAGCTTTGTAGCTAACAAATTAGCTTTGTATTCATTGTTGTTCTGATCTCCATTTGGATTAGTTGACCCTTTTGAAATCAAAGATTATGACACCTAGTAAGACCAAGATAACCCCTCCTGACTTTCTGCTGGTAGATATTATTTATTGGAGGCGTGTTCATGTTAAACTTATTTAAAACATGAAAAAAAACCAACTTTAAATTCTAAGTTTTTAAAGCAGGTTTGAAATGTCCACCTTTTGTGGGCAAGAACTGGTGCATGATTGGTATGAAACAACCAGTTGCAGATGGCTCTGTTTCATGCTTAAACTAAATGGGTACAAAAAAGCGAAAAAGGTTAAATGAGCAACACCTTATACACCATAAATTTAAATTATTCATAATCATTATGCAAAGCTGAGATGTTAGGGCTTAAATTTTAAGATTTACATTTAAAAAAGTCATTTAAAATTTTCTAAATTTGGCTTTTAAAGCATTCATAGCTTTCTGATGGGTAGGTGGCTTGGTCATCAGACAAGTAACACTGTCCCACACTTATTTTAACCTGCCGTAGACATAAGTGACTGATATTTTCCACTCAGATCTTCACCCACCTGCACTTTACTGCTCTCCAGTCGACCCTTATTCTCATTGTTGGACTTAGCAGCCTTTTCCGCTGCTTTCTTCTGTAGGTGAGGACCACGGCCAAAAAAGATGTAGTTAACAAAGGCATACTCCAGCAGGGCCAGAAACACAAAGACAAAGCAGCCCATGAGATAAATGTCAATGGCCTTGACGTAGGGGATCTTTGGCAGGGTCTCCCTCAGGTGGGTGTTAATGGTGGTCATGGTCAGCACCGTGGTTATACCTGCAGATGTGTAAAAGTCAACAGTGTAGGACATGCAACCATCTCAGATTCGACATTTCACTTGTAAGAGCTATTTTTCCTTTTTTTTGTGTCAAACTTTGCAAGATTTTGCTAATCCTCCAAAGTCAGACATGTTGCCAACATTCAGTCAGTGTATTCAGTGCTCATTCAGTGCCTAACTTTGCCATCCAACCTAGTTCTGAACCCAACAAAAAAATAACCACCAATATATCCAAGAGAGAACCGACAGCTGACAACTTCAAGTGGTCCAGAGACTTTGAACTCCTCTCAGACAAAAATGGAAATAACCACCAGAATTAGGTAATAAAACCCTTTGTTAGGCTCCTGAGAGGCTCAAAGTCTTGATAACCTTTAGATCTGTAAGGTGAATAAGAGTTTCTTTAGTAGCAGAGTAGAAGTAGTATAGTAATATTGTTGTGCACTTCCTTTGTGATTATTACAAAGTAGGTGTTCCTGATTTAGTTTTAGTGACGTGTAAATTTTAGGGTTGTAGGTCCCCCCTTGACCACTAGCTTTTTATGTGGCTGAGGTCATTTCAAGGCAAGGTCAAGAATTCATCTCAGAAAGAGTTTGAGGCTCTAAGACTAATTAATTTGTGACATTGTTTTTAAGTCATCAGATGTTGTTCTTTATACGGTGAAATTTAAAGTTTAGCCTAGAAGTATTTCCTGAAAAATAAAATGAAATCTAATGTTGGACCATGACTAAATGAAGAGAATCCTGTCAAACTGTCTTAATGAAGGCAGAAAGAGAGAAATATAAAATCTTTTATCAAACATGAAACTAAAAGTGCTACAATCAAAAAAATATATAAAAAATAAAAACTATATATATATATACCCAGGGGGGCACAGCAAGCTAAAAAAATAGACACAAAGATCTAAAAGGGACTAACATTTGACAAATTGAACTATTTTGGAGAAATAGAAAATACTGAATAATTCAATGTAATAATTTCCCTTTTTATAGGAGAACTCTGTTAAACTGATGGAAGGTCATAAATAATCAGTGCATGTTTATGCTTTTCCAAGTCTAAAACTTACAGAACAGACTGTACAAGTGACAATTGTTCATTAAGACTGGTTCTATCTCCATAAATTTCAGCTCTCCAAATCTGAGATATGGATATAATGAAAGCTTATAGACTTGCATGATATCTATGTTGAAGTTTGCTGTCTATATACATAATAAGAGCTAACAAAAATGAGTGAACCTGAGAGAAATTATGAATAAAAGTCACTGACCTAAAGCCACTCTGGCAGCCGACGCATCGTAATTTATCCAGAAGGAGACCCAGGACAAGATGGTGATCAGGATGGATGGCATGTAAGTCTGCAGAATGAAATAGCCAATATTCCTCTTGAGTTTAAAACTCAGTGACAGTCGTGGATACGAACCTGTTTGGTAAGAAAAATAGTATCAGTCTGTGGTGATCTTTATACAGATTGGTAAAAAGATGGGTACTAAATGAAACAACATAATGTTTATGACATAATAGCTCCATTTTTCCCATAGATTATACTTTTCCAGTATAGACAATGAATATTGTCAGTATCAAGATTTACCAAATTCTGTATACAATTAACCTAAAATACTTTTTTAAAATTTATTAAATAAGGTTCATTGTTACCTGTGGCAAACACGGCTTTCTTGGACAGGGTTTGGTAATCAATGATGGAAAACTGAGGCAGCTCAATGTTCTCCACTCCAGTGACTGACCCCGCATTGCTTCCTCCCTGCCAGTAAAACTCAATGTCGTCTGTGGTGTATCCATCTGAGAGAAACAGGAAACCCCAAAAAATTCCAAAAAGAAGTTAAAGTCAACAATATTTGTCTTTGGGTACTTGCACAAGTAAAAAAGGAGAGATCAAAGCTGGTCTTAAAAACGTCTAGAAACAATTCCCATGATAGTCACAGGCCAGAGGCCTCAGGACCCACAAACAGAAACCAGTGAAACTCAATGAAGGGGAATGTGCATTTGGTCTAGTTCTACTCAAAAGTTAGTCCTTTTTTTCCAATCTTCTCTACAACAAGCAGGATGTTAGGAAGAGAAACTAGTGAGGGAAGTAGGAAAGTCACTCTGACATAATCTCTCTGATGTTGGAGATGTGTTAGTGTGTGACTGAACAGCCTGAACTGTCGGTGACCTCCTGAATGGATTGTCAACACATTTATTCAGCAGGATGTGAACCCACATAAGCTGCAGATCCTTTGGGAACATCTGCCAGAGTTTTATTTCTGTTTTAGTATAATTCTTTCACATCATAAAAAGGAGAGTGAAAATATATTGCAGGTTGAAAAACATGACTCGAGGGAAATACTTTCACACTCAGAGAACATGAAGTCTGGAATGAATCAGCTAGAATGAAAACGGTTTACAGTGCACATCAGTCAGCAAACTGCTTTCAGGAAGAGTTTCCAAAAAATGTGACACCTCACTGGAGATACAAACCAGGAGTTAACACACAGGCAGCTCTGGCAGTGGTGCATAGTCCCTGGTCTTAGTGAGGAGCAATTTCAGGACCCTTACTGGTGGATTGATGACACTGAAGAATAACATTTCAAACCTGGGTACTGTCTTTTTCTAAATCTACCACAAGTATTGCAAGTATGTCAATACTTGCAATACTTGGCTTTCAAAAGTGAAAGCCTGGTTATATGTCATAGACTTGGGGGGAAGCCTTGGCTATAACCGTTTTAACAACCATTTGTTCTGCCCTACTTTAAATAATATGGGCAGATTCCCTGGGGACAAGAAATACTGAAACCTTTTTCAAAACGTCAATGTCAATGTATGTTTTTCATGTGTGAACACACATAAAAAAGTGTTCACCCATTACAAATTTCTCTTGTTTTTGATTTAGTTCCAACACTTAAAATGTTTCAGATGATCAATCAAATTTAAGTCATCAGACAAAGATGAATATACAAAATATATCTTTCAATTAATTGCGGGGAAAAAATCTATCCAAATAAACCTGTACCTGTAAAAAAATAATATCACCGCCCTTGTAAAATCATCAATTAACTTAACATGGTTCACTTTCTATAGCCACACACCAGAACTGCAAGACAAAATAAAAACTCACCAAAGCAAAATCTGTCTCACAATCCTAAAAAATAGGCAAGCTCTCAAAACAAATAAATTTAAAAACAGATAAAATTATCTCCTAGTTTAAAAATAATGAAAGATTAATTTCTAAGACTGCCACACATGGTGGCAGTAGTGTAATGGTCTGAGTCTGCCTTACGTCTTCGGGACTTGTACAATTTGGTGATGTTACAGATAGTTTTCCCTAGTAGAAAAGTCTTCATAGAGATTCCATTGAAGTACGCTTGAAAAATGCAGCAAGACAAGCCCACCTATGAATTAGTTGGACAAAACCAGGTTCTTGAGTCACATAGTCAAAGTACTGGCCAAAATCCAATTGTGACTCTGTTGCAATATTATAAATATGCTCATAAATCCTTCGCTGTGTCTGAAATAAAACATCTCTGTACAGAATAGTGTCTCAAGACTCCTCCACAGAAATGAAAAGAAAAAAAGACTCATTGCCAGCTATTGTAATAAGTGACAGCTACTGCTGCAGTTGCTTTATTGTGCCTAATAAAGGAAATCATTTTAATACTGCATCTTCTATTTACTTAGATTTTCTTTGATTACCTAAAAGGTTTAGGTAAAAAAACAAGACAAAAAAAACATGGTAGCAATCTGTAAGGTGACACACACAGCAAGATGCTGTCTTGATTAAATAATTTTCTACCAGATGAAATATTATCGACTCCTCAATTTTTCCATAGGAGAACATTTTATTCCATTTCTTACTTGATCTAAGTGCTAACTTTTTTATTGGTCAAGTTGTTCAGTGCATTAAAACAGCAAACAAAAGCTGCAGATCTGATGCTAAATGTGGCATCTCATATTCTTCGTCCTCTAAACTCAAAACTGACTGTATTTTAATA
Organism: Xiphophorus hellerii; assembly: GCF_003331165.1. Taxonomy (NCBI): domain Eukaryota; kingdom Metazoa; phylum Chordata; class Actinopteri; order Cyprinodontiformes; family Poeciliidae; genus Xiphophorus; species Xiphophorus hellerii. The sequence goes on along the minus strand of NC_045690.1, from coordinate 13,488,927 downwards.
AATGCATGCTTCCTTCCAGCTGCTGGACATCCTCCAGTTTCCCAGAGGCTGAGTTGGACAAGAAATAAAGCCTTTCCCTTTACTTTTCCTGGCAGGTCTCTGGGCTACATCTACAGGCTGAAACAGAGTGACCCGGCCCCCAATGCCCCATCGGTAATTAGACCCATTTAATTGGGCCAATGTGTTTCTCTTTTCAGGCTCTCCATCTTATCTGCAGGCAGTTGAAGGATTTCTGGGAATTAACAGCTTATCAAATGCGGAAGAGCTTCATTATGCTTTTACTTCATTTTTCTCATCCCTTTTCAGTACGAAGAGGAGCATTTTAGAAATGGCTTAAGTGAACAATTAGAATAATTTGAACACGTTGAATGATTTAAAAGGAGAATTGCCTATTATAATGTCAGTTCTTCCAAAGGGAATCGAATATCTCCTGATTTATTGAACTAAATTCAGTTTGTGTTTTTACCTGTCTAAACTACAACATGTCTTATAAATAAAAAAGGCTCCATATCTTCACACCTGAGTACTTTTTTTTCCAAATATAATCTCTTCCTTTGTGAAACCATCTCCCAGTTTTATTCATGAATAGTAGGTAGACACTATGTCTACTTAGGCTCAAAATGTATCATGAGGGACATTTCTATTCATTTTCAACTCAAAACCTGAAAGAATTTACCTTCTAAATAAGAAAACATGATAAAATTGAAACATTCAATCAATCATAAACTAAAAATGGCAAATTTTGTTTATATGACATAACTCAAAAAAGGTGCTATTGTAGTATTGTTTTGAAGTATGTGATGGTGGTGGTACTTGGAAAATTTGGTATCTAGGTGCTCGTTATTAAAAGTCTGAGATCCACTGCGTCTTCAAATCAATTACCCCACTTTAATGTCCCTGCTGCACCCTCACAGGAGGCTGTTGCCACAACAATGTTTTATTGTGGGTTTGGTTTTTTGAGAGTGATGTCTTAGTGTGAGGAAAAGTGTGCACAATGTTTTGCAAGTGGCCTAAAAAGTTAAGTTATTGTTTTATCTGACCAGAGAGCCTCCTTCCACATGTTTGCAGGGGAGCATCTAAATGGCTGCTTCATAACTGGAAACTTAGCTTAGCTTTCTATTTGGCTTGACACATTGAATGGCTTATGGTTCAATTAAAATATTCTCCCACCTGAGTTGTGCAACTCCTCCAGAGCTAGCATAGTGTCTTTGGCTACTTTGTTTATCCTACCTGTCATGGACAGCCATCTCTTTGTGTACTTGAAGTTTCGCCTTATGTTTTCCATTTTCAGTTAATTGATTGTACAGTGCTTTGTACAAAAATTGTGATATTGTTTTTCAATATAATTCTGCTTTTAGCCTTCTCCTTTGTCTACTTCATGTTAGTCTATCACATAAGACCAAACAAAATAGACTAAAGTCTTGAGTTGCAGTGTAATAATATATGCAAGCGAATATACTTTTGCAACCCACTGTAATATCCCTAGAGATTTAGTCTTTATTTCTAATTTCAATTTTCTTAGCTATTGAAATTTCCACATTAAGATGGATAGATTACATTAAATTCTTTGACTTTTATGACTTTAGTTACTTTATTAATATTTAAGACTTAGGCATTTTGATCTAATTCAATCTGTATTTGAGTATGAAATGTTTGTGTGCTTCAGATTCAGAGCTACCAGGTTTGACCACTTAATTTTCATGCTCAAATGTAACATCTATTTTATATTACACTGACTAGATTCAATAAGACAGCCCAGAAGAGCATGCATGAGCATGCTTCTGTTCGATTATTAAAGACAGCTAATATCTGTTAGACACAGTAAATTTGAGGAACTTGGACCATGGCCATGAGCCTTATTTCTATACCCAATGTTACCAATGAACAAGGCGCTAAAACTATGGCATTAAACAAATTCTTCACCTGCATCAGTTTAATTTGTTAGAGAATTGAGAAGGGGGAAAGTTATAATTTAACAGGCACATGTACAGCTAATGAGCACCCCCTCTTACCATTACAGAAAATCCATTTTATTTATCTTTAATAGACATCAGGAATACGTGGATGATTAGGGATTAGGGTGTGTAGTGAGATTGTTGCTTTAGTCTGTTGTGGTAACAAAGAAATTTATCTGAAAGGCTAAACTTTGATTTTACTGTTCCATCTGTACCTAAACTAACTTATAACATTCATAAGATTTGGATTTTGACTAAGATCCTTGATACAAGCAGCTGCAATCTATTCCATCATCCATTAGAATAAAGATTTGCTCATTTCCAGAATTTCAACTTCATCTGTTGCTTTATACATCATGTCTAGCCAAAGGTTAATTTGCAGACCTGATCACTGCTTAAACTTCTGTAGAAAACTAAAAACAAACAGTCATAAAATAAACTGATGTATATCAATGAGCTTTTGGAGAGCTCATATGGCTTTGTTGCATATGTATGACTTCTGCATGAAGCTCCCGGCAGAAAGACGCTCCACCCTCTCTAAATGTAGACATATACTGTATAATGTGTGAGACTTTAACTATTCATGTCAGCATTGTTAATTATTTAACTGAGGCACTCCGGACAGGTCCAGTTAAACAGGAACTGTCAGTTCACATTAGATGGCTTAAAGCTGAATATGACCTTAACAACCTCAGATGATTCTGACCTGGGAAACTGATGTTTCAGCTAATTTTTATAAAAATACAGTATTATCAAGTCTCTATTGGTGTGTAGGTTGAGAACCATTTCAATAGAAAAACTGAAAGTGAACCACAACCACAACAAATATGGTCTGGGTGGTATAATCAATTTACTGAAAAAAAAAAGCACAGGGAAGACCCACAGTTAAGTTTCTTTTATCATGAACACCTATGGATTTCCAAGAGGAAGGATATGGACAGATGTAAAAATGAAGAATGGGTGGATGGAAACATGGCTGGACCAAGACTGAGACAGGGATGGAAAAATGGTTGGATGTACAGTCAAATGTAATGTGTGTTTATTAACAAGCAGTTAAGATGCTAATGTTGTACATCTGTAGTTAAGCTGATGTACAGATCTGACATGTACATGAATGACCATGTAGTTAAATTCCTGCTTTATTAATCAGAATTATGATTATTTCAGATTTATAAAGGGTGCTCTGACAAGCTGTGTTTTCTTTGGATTTTATAATTCTTTTATCTCAGGCTTGTGTACTTTTGTCCACTTGGATTTTCTATAGCTTCCCTAACACTTGGTTTTAGCTCCTGGAGCTTGTAGTAACAAGCTTTAGTAAAACTCTTCTAGATCTGTGAACTGATCCTTTGTTTTACATTATTGTGGCTTTCTTCATCTCTAGTTAACCTAATGAAAATCAGGTGTCTAGTTTCACCACATGAAGATCATGACAGGTTCTTGTGTCAGAGTTGTGTGATATCTGAAAACAGACCGATCTATCCAGGTTCACTCAGCATCTCTTGAATCAGTTTGGACACAAAAACTGTGTTGCTTACAGCTCTCGATCTCCAAGGTGCAGTTCTGCTCATCCAGCGGGTATCTGCGAAGGTCCATCATGCAGGCGGCTGTCGTGGTGATCCTTGGTGAAAACAAACAAAAAAAAAATGTTCATTTGATTTCTTGAAGTTTAAGGGTAGAGCATAACTCACAGAACCGACCTTCTAAACCTCGAATTACACAAATCCTTTTAAACCTTGAGTGGAGCGAAACCATCCGTCTCGTTCTCATAATTGCCTTTGCTCTGCTGAATTGACGTCTGCAGCTCTTCTCCCTTTGTAAAGCTTTGTGTTTTAGTCTCAATTATAGCAGGCAGTAATTAGGAGTTAACAATAAAACTGGATGAAACTTTCAGTGAAGTTTTAAGCAACAACCGTCACAAACTGGATGGAGCCACACCTTATTTACAGCCTCATAATCTGTGTGTATATGACAGAAAACACGATTAAAGGTCATCCCAAATACCCACTGTAGCATGTAGGTAGATTATAATTAATGTGCTGAAATGGAAGGATAAATTACAGGCATTTTTCTGGGTGACCTGCACTTATACTCATTCAGACAGAAAATCTGGCTGCGTAGGGAATACGTGGAGCAAACAAACGATCCCTGCACGCTTCATAGACTTTAATTAGACATACGTAAAGCTGCATTATACTCAGTGAAGCTTATTAAAAAGTATTTATTGTCAAATGAAATACAATCTGTCCAAAATAAAACATTCCTATTCATTTTTTATGTTGATTTATTGACATACACACTTGGGGTTCTTCAATGTATAATAATGAATGGAATATTCTTTTAAATGTTTGGTTTCTTTTTTTTTCCTTCATTGTGAAGAAAATTAACTACTTTTCATTTTGTCCTGATTTCATGGTAAAATGCAATAACGTAGCAACTGTACTTATATAAAACAGCAATGTGAGTAAGCACTTTGGTTCAAAACAGTTGTAGAAATGAACTTTTTCTACTTTGGCCAACATTTAATGGCATCTGAACAGGTTTGTATTATCAGAGCCAGTCATTGGCAGAGATTCTTCAGATATCAATGCCATGCTACACCTCATATTGTCTCCATTGAAAGTAGACTTGTTCAAGGTGTAAAATGGAATGAGTAATCCTGAAGTATTCATGGATCAGTATATTATATATTTAATACCTCCATTCAGCTCTGACTCTGCCCCTGTCTCTTCTTCTGATCAGTCACAGCTACAAATATTTAAAAATGAAGCAACCAGGAGGTTCCCATGTATAACCTAACCACTGGTTCTGTCATTATCTGTATCTCAGATTTGGAAGTGTTGTCTCATTCTTGCTGCTTCATGCTCAACTAACTTGACCTTCAGAGTGTACTCTGAAGGTCAAGTTTTACAGCTAGTTCCTTGTGCTGTTGAGTTTGCATCTTTTACATACTACCACAAACACACAAACATTAAGGGACCTTTTTTAACAACTGCTGAAAGATGTTTCAGTTATTTATTTTTGTCATAAACAACAGAGTTATTATTTTATATGCTTTTAAAAGCTATACCTTTAGAGTACACTCTGAAGGTCAAGACTCCAAAACACCAACAGAACCACATTGCTTACAAAAATAAAAGGGGAGCTGCAACAAATTCTCCAAGATTCCATTGTTTTCTCTTGATTTGGAGAAAAAACTATTCCATCATGGCATAATATAAACTCTGCTGATGATGAAAAGTATTCTTGGACTGTAGTTTGTGCACCTAAATGTGTGACTAAGGGATTCACAACTATGAAAACAGAACTGCAGCCTTCTCCTTGCAAGTCAGTGAATGGACACTTCCCATTTGTACTGTCTGTCCATGCCTCTTCACCAGCTTTAAGACTTATCCAAAGCTTCCTAAAGTGTTCAGTGTGTTCAAGAAAAAGATGAACAGCCAGGAATATTCAGAAGGTAAAGGATAAATATTTATGTTTTTATGGGCTTTTAGCGTCCATGACAGTGAAAGAGCTGGGAAAACGTGAAGACAGATGAACTTTTACTGTCAGAGTAAGGAGGTATTAAAAGACTTTTTCATTTTCACAAGTCACCCTGGAATCCCTGAATATGCTATTTTCAGTCTCCTTTCAGAAAATACTTTCTGAAACACACAAAATACTCAGAAAATACTTTCTGAAAGGAAGTATTTCTGAATACCTCTTCAGACTTTCTGCTTCTGAAGTACAAAGCCTTAGGAAAAAGTCCAAAGACAGAAACCATAATAAAATTGCAAATAAACACAAATAAATGATACAAATAAACACATTTTCATCTATCCGCAAGTAGTGCCAGTCTGATATGGGGTGCTGTTTCTAAACCATGTTATCCACTCATTTATAAATGTCACAGTTTCAACTTAAGTATTTAGGTCCAAACAAAATATGTTAGCAAGTTAACTATTTAGTTTTGAGCCAGCCAAATATTTGATTTACAAACTAATTTGCTAGTTCATAGCTAAATATACAGTATGTAAGTTTGCTTGCTAATGTGTTGAAGTGGACAATCAAAAATAAAAAGCTGTGTCTTGAAAACTTCTGCATTAACTCCTGCTGGGTATACCCTCCTCCTGAACCAGGTATCCTGTATCTTATTATTAACAATTCACTATTATGCACAAGTTTTTGTTGGTCTCTCTTATAAAAGTACAAATAAAATGTATGTTTGCGCTTGTTATATGACAAAACAAATGCAGTGGTTGTAATGTGTATTTGTTATTTAATAACCTCTGACTTTTTACTATGATTTCCCCACATGTGGCCTCGTGATCACTATGACTCGTTAAAGAGAAGCTTTTCAGACTCTGCATCAGCTCAGGCCCAGCAGCACAGACTAAACTTAGCCTCTGTGTCATCTTTTCTTTCCATTGCTGAGAAAAGCTTTCTCTTAGTTGTGACCATACCAGAGATCTGCCACTGATGATGATGTGGAGATAAACAGGTCTTTGATGTTGTCTTCATTATTCCAAGGTGCTGAATTTCCAATAATTGGGATGTGAGAGTGCCAATCAAAGCTGAGGTCATTTTGGGAAACCTAAATATAGCCCTTGTCTCAGCAGCAAGCACACTGGATGAATAATTGTCGGAGCCTTTGGGGGATAATGATTCTGCAGCAGAGCAGTGTGAAAGATATGATCATCAGTCCTTCCGACTGGAGCCAAAGTAGAGAAGGAAGGACAAATATACCAGCAACACAGGGAGAACCTCCTGGACCAAGGCCCTTGCATCATTCATTCATTGTATTCAATAAATTTGTTAAACCTTTACTTGAATCTCCTGTGAGTATTTTGCATGTGGGGCCAAAGCTTAAAAAGAAATATGACAAACCCCAACCAGGGGGACAAACAATCATTGTAAGGGTCACAAATTATCTAGGGGTTGCACTTTAACACCCATGATCTAGACCATGGCAATTGAATGCTTACAAAGAGGACACATTAGATTAATGGTTTTTATCCAAACAAGGAGAACAGTGACAATATTCTGTAATAATTACATTTTATATTGTTCTGGAAACACACATATTATTTAGGATGGAAATTCTGGTCCAGGGTTGGGGCGAAAAGGTCAAAAAGAGTGAGGGAAATGAAAATTACGAGCACTGGAGATTAAACGGAGGAAGGAAACTAGCTTAGAGGGAAATAGTCTTGTCTATCTGAATACACTGAGAATTGCTTCACTTTAGGAAGGGACAGAGTGCTGAAAACAGCCCGCAAGGCCCATGTTCATTCAGCCTCAAAAGAAAAGTTGTTTCTGGGTAAATCCAGCCTCCCTGTCCTTTTCATTGGGCTGCTTCAGGTCTGACTTAATGCTTTCTGCTTCCCTCTCTCATTGTATCCCTGTTTCTGTCTTTGAAAAGCTGCTTCTATGTGGACTTTAAAAACCCCCTGATCTGAACAGACAGCTCCTCCAGACACAAAACAACATCTGAGCATCTGAGGCTGAATGCTCCCAAAAACCATAAAAGCCCAGAAATTTCAAGTTTGTTAAAATGTAAAAAAAAATTGCAATAGTAATAATATGTTTGTGAAGGATAATGACCCCCTAAGAAGCATGAATGCATTTGGACCAAATGAATCAAACAAAAGCTTTTAAGCTAATCAACTAATTCAATTAAACTTGTTAATGTAATAGAGCAGATGGCACAGAATCTGACTTGTTGACGGCATACCTGGAGAAAAACCACAGCCTCTGTTTCTCTTAAGGGGGCAGAATTGTGTATTTTCCAGAAACATAGTAATTTTTTAGCACAATAATGCAACTATTTGTAGAGTGTTGCCAACAGTGAGAGGTTGCTTGACACAGTCAGCGAGTATGAGTGAGTGCATCTGTACGAATTGTAAGTTTTAAATGAATAGGGCAGCAACAATATTTATCACGGACAGAATGAAATTCTGCAGGAAGTTCAAGGATGTCCAGTTGAAACCTGTTATTTTCTCTCGTGAATCTTCATCCCAAATGTTTGGTTCATCTAGAGAAGAAAAGGCGAATGTTGCCACGTGAGACCGACTGATAAGAAAACCGATGAAAATACCATCCAAGAACAACTTCTACCAACAATGTGGGTAACACTTTATTTGACGGGTTGTGAATAAGACTGTTATGACACCGTCATAAACATGACATAGCACCTGTTATGAACATGAGTAAGTCTTCATGAATATTTAAGATTGTTGTCATAAAGTGTCATTCGGTAAATCATGACACTTTTAATACAAAGTTGACATTATTCAAAATGTCTTCCGTGTCACCGTACAGACTTAAAAATTAAGAGATTCAAATAAAATAATTTGATCCTATTTGGATGCCCCTAAATCATTATCCTTGACTAAAACCCACTAATCATTAGTCTGCTGTCTGTGATTTTGTCAACTGCATTCCAAGCAAGGCACAGCATGTTTTGAATTCCATGTTTATTGTAGCTTGTTTTCTTGTATTTTAGTATCACTGTAAATCACATCTGTATCACAGTTTGTTCATAATCGTCTCTGCCAGCTGCTAGGATTTATACAGAGGCCAGAGCCCCCTTCGCAAAACACTATAAGGAGGCTTAAGGTGTCTTTTAGACTCCATGTGTTTTGTCAATGGACCAATACAGACGTGAAACCCACCTCTGTTGCATCCTGACTTGGTAAGCAAAGTACTCACAGTTGTGCAACCAGTCCCTCGAAAGTTTTAAAACTGTAAATAAAACTCAGAACTCAATAAATGAGTTCTGAGTTAAAAGAACTCAAATAAAAAACAAATAAAAAGGTGAATCTACAGGTTTAATTTTAAGCGTTTGCCACTATAAGACGATACATGTTTTGTCTGGCATTAATGTTTTGAAAAATAAAAAAGATAGAATGCAAAAACTAAGAATGCATATTTTATGAGTAGTGCTACGGCGATGTAGCCCCACACCTCCTGTCGTCCAGCACTGCTGGCTTTATTTTTGGAAACGAACAGCTATGTGGAATATCTTGTGATCTATAAATGCCCAGAGGGAGCTCAAAGGCAGCTTGTCTTCGAAGTTTTATCACAAATATATTTTGTGAAAGAAGCTTGTGTAGCAGAAGAAGCTATGCTTAGTATGAATTAAACACAGTTCTTAACTTTAAAAACAAAGTTAAAAAAAGCAGGGAATGTTCCTGTTTTACCTGCACACAATTAAATAAAACTGTATTGAAACATATGTTACGAGCTGAATTACGAAAGAGTCATCACATTATGCTAAGGAGTCAGCAATTAGCCTTGCACTGTAGCAAAATGCTTTCAGAGCAAACCCTGTAAATAGGACCAAGATTGTAGATGATTGTAAAGTCAGAAAAAAAACAAAACGAATCAAGTTACCTCTGAGCTTTGCAGGTGAAGTTTTATTAGAATATTATAACATTCTTAACAAATTTAACCTGTGCTGGAGAGGCATACTACAGATGTTCCACAAAAACTGTTAAAGCAAAATATTTGTTGCTTTTGAGAAACTGCAACATCCTAAATCCCACTAGCAAGGAAGTAAGTGTGTTACAAAAGAAAGGCAATGTGTCTTTCAATACCTGGCATCAGATTTATTAACTTTAATATGATATCTTCCAGTACCCATTTGTAAAAAATAAAAAAAAGGATCAATATTGGGGCCAAAGTTAAGATCAGGACAAACCAAATTGGCTGATTTCACAACACAATGAACTGTCGTGTAGAGATAAAAAAAGGAAGCAGCTCAAATATCCCAACGTTGACATTTTGCACCTGTGGTCAGAAAAATTGATCTTAATCAACCATGTGACTAGTTCTCAAAAACCAAACTGTTTGGTTTGAGGAGAACCATTGGTTTGAGGATTCCTTCTCATTGAGGAGAATCAATGAGATTAGGAAGAAGTAGTGTCAGCATTGGAAACAGCCGATCTCAACAGAAATGTTATGGATTTGTAAGTACAAGTCTTTCAAATTAAAGAACTGTTCATAATCTGCTGTTCATAACTGTTCATGGATTTTTCTTTAATATACAAAAATGTATATATGCTGACAATATATAGTTCTGTATCTGTTTATTCACAGCGCAACAACATATGAGACTAAGGAAACTATTACTCACTGGGCAGTTGATGCCATATGCCAGTGTTGCAGTTTGACTCGTACCATACTGAAAGACATATGTCTACGAGTGCATTCAGATCCTTTCCTTATTCTGTGTCCCGGGTAGCAATGTACCAAAGTATTTCCAGTTAAATGAAGGGTTGCCATGAAAAACATGTTGGTTTTGTATCCTGCTCTGGTCAACAGTCAGAGCCCTGCTGCTCAGCCACCTGGCATCACTTCACCAAATCCTCTATGTTATGGGTTAGGATTGGTGCGTCATTGATAGAAATTTCCATGATTTCAATAATTTTTCTTTATAATCAAAATGAATGTTTCATTTTGCTCTGAAAGCTTTCTGCTAACAGGCAAGTTTCATCTTGTGAGAAATGGTTAACGATGATATATTAACCACAACCATGAACACAATTTCTTAAAAAATAAAGATAAAAATGTAACTGAGGAGGAAATTATCAAGTTATTTATGAAAAAGGTGAATACAAAAATATGTACTGGATGATCCTACAATGCTGATGGGTTTAATATTTACAAGTCAGACCAGGTTTTCTGACTCTCTATTTGAAGAATTTTTTTTTTTTACCCCTCCAGGGGGTCTTTTGTGGGCTCTAGTGTCCCTTATATGACAGTAGGCTGACAGGAAACGGGGAAGGAGAGGGGGGAAGACATGCGGCAAATATCGTCGGGTCCGGGAGTCGAACCCGCGACGGCTGCGTCGAGGACTCAAGGCCTCCAAATACGGGTCGCGCTAACCGCTACGCCACCACGGCACGCCCTATTTGAAGAATTTTTGTGCCCATTAAAAAACAAAATAAAAGATTACTCAGCCTTTAAATAACTAATTCTCACCATTTTTATTTCATGCAAAGACTGATATTGTGTCTGAGTACATTTTTTCCATTAACTTTGCATTATCTTTGGTCTAATGGGTTACAACCCAAACACAAAAGCACAACAAAAAAATAAATAAATCCACTGATTTTCTGTTACATTTTGCCGTTTTAAATGTCCCCATCTTTTGCAGCAAAATCGCTTCATCCTCATGGATTGTTAGTGGATTAATCATCTCTTTGAATCTACACACTGGTAACACCAACACATTGATCAAAACTGAATTTGGGTTTTGCAACAATTGCAGCAATTAATTGGCTTAGCATTCCCCAGGAAAGATTTGCATGCTTTGAACAGAAGTCTTTTGGAAACACAAACATCCCGGAGGCAGCACTGTTCCTCATTAAGACCTGGTCCCTAAATCCCTTTTATATGTACAATCTACAGTTTTAAATCAACCTCCGCTAGAGCAAAAGATTTCAAGCTTGTTGAAATATGGCATGTCTTATATTTTCCAACAAACCAATCTGGGATTTCTGTGAATGCATTTATGTCATTGGAAGAAAACCTTGTCTTTAGTACAAACATCTTCAACATTTCTCAAAATCTTATGTTTCCCAGATGATATATCCAGATGATAGAAATAATTTAGAGCAACACTGCACCATATGTAATTGCCAGCTTTAAACTTCAAATGTTTTATGTGCTTCATTACAAAAAGTTATATTTTTTTCTTCTTTGTGCTATTCTTACATACCTAATAGGTTACTTTGTGGAAAGCTAGAAGAATATCTACGACTCTCCTTAAGCAACTGGAAGAGAGACGCAGATCGGTTATTGTCAAAAGCATCAGTTTTAAATGATGCAGGATATTTTTTGTAAAGGACCAACAGGAAAATGTGCCAAAAAGAAGGCGACAGTCTGAAAACCCTTTTAAGTTTTCAGCTAAAAGGTCGGAATTAATTGTTACCTGAGGCCGTAAAGCACAGTTCCGTCAGGGTGTAGTCGGATCATCCTGTTCTTGACAGTCACCCCATGGACAAAAGACTTCTTGTCATTAATAAAGTAGGTGTCAGGAACCCAGAGCTGGTCAGCCACCCGGTTGTCCAGGGTCAGGTTTAGGGGAATGCCTGTATAGGACAGCCGCTTATCTCTCCAAGACTGCTGGAAATACATGGTGATGGTGTAGTCCTGATGGGGCACAGAGACAGAAAGACTTTAGTTCCTTATTAACCCTTTGATATCGGACCAGCTTTCAGGGTTTCGTCTATTCCAATGTTGAGAGTCTGGTTTGTACATTTAGTGATCACACTCGCATAAGTTCATCTTATTTCTCAGAATACACCAATGTTGTAATAAAAACTGCCCTGTCAGGCAGCTAGCTTTTCCAGCTTGTGAGAAACTGTGTGCTTTGATCTCTGTTTTACTCTTGATTTTTATGTCTACTTCTAGCTGAATAAAACTCAAAATGACACAGAAGCAATCTGTGAAAACTTTGCCAGGCATTTTCAGATCTTCTCTGAATATTTCTGATATCTCCAGATAAATGTTTAAAATAATTAGCCTTATGCCAGATGAAAACATCATGGATTGATTTCCTCTTCTAGTCTGAACTTTGTCAAAGTTCAGATGGAAGGATTAAGGTTTACTGACCTGAGTAATTACTGAAACTGCTGTGTGGGTTATTGGTGCAACTAACACACAATGTGGGATCCAAACTATTCAGCTCCTACTGTTCCTCCCTCATAAAAACACAACGTGTTCCAGAAGCAGAACAGACTGCAGACGCGAGTTATGTTGTGTGATGTCAGCTCTTATTAAGCAGTGGGGAAAGTCACTGGCCTCCATGCTCCAGTTCTGAGACTCAGACACTTGGAACTCCCAGTTTCACCTGCTCCTCACCTCAGAGGCTCCTGTTCCTGCATCAGTCTCAACTCTGCAACTGCTGCACCAGTCATTCCTTACTGTGACTCAGACAGGAAAGTGGAATAATGCAATAGAAGAGTCATAATGTTGTTCTAAATTTATTTGTTTAGATGTGAATAAAAATAACTTGGGATGATGTCTTGTTTTTAAAGCATCACTGAGCTTAGTCTACATCTAATGTCAGATGAACCCATTTTACATAAGCGCTGTCATAAAGCATTCAAAGACACAAACAATGCAGTTTTCTCCCGTGAAAGCCAAGATCTCTCAATATAAACATTTACATGAAGTTGGAAATCTAGCAAATTAAGATGTCTGATACATAGAACACTCAACAGTAGGACTTCCAGAAGAAGCTTAAACGGGATGAATCGTCTGTCTTTTTTTTTCTTGCTGCTCAATGTTGATGTCTCAGCCTCAGGGAACACGTGTTTCACTGCCGTCTCTTGCTTTCAGGGTTAACATCTCAACATCGGGAAGGCACTCCACTCATGTTCTCACTTTCCAGCCGGGTCCATTAAAATGCTGGTGGAGTCCTGTGTGCTTCCTCCTTTTATGTAATTCTAGCCCTTCAAATTGCATTTTGTTAGGGCTTTGAATCCATGAGGTGCTCGAGCATTCGAATTAGCTGCTGACTGGAACAAATGAGGAAGCCAGGGAAGTGATGTCATGAAAAGAAGACAGAGTCATAAAATCTGATTTAAGAACAGTTTAAGATTTTTAGACTTCTTTAAGGCATGTTTACGTAACAGGCAAATCTAATGTTTCACATCCGACCATACATTATCTTCTACCTACGTGCAATGGAGGTAAGAGGAAAAGTCAGACATCCTTTCCATAAGAGACACCCTTTAACTTCTCCTGACGTATCCTAGGTATTTTGAGGCAATAGAAGCTATCCCAAACCAACTTGGGCCTATGTGATTCGTCACATTTTTTGGTCAGATTAACTAGCCACACTGCATTACTGTCTGACTTTCATTTGCATCTCCACCGTCTGTATTTTAGGCATTGCCTACCACATGAATAAGCTGATTTCCGCCATGTGCCAGAGTGCATCAGGATGCAGTTTTGACCCCCAAAGGTGCAACATCCGTGAGCAGAAAACCTCAGGCACCTCCACAGGATGGCAATGAGTCCAACACAGTGGTAGGTCTGCAGCGAAACAGTCCCAGAGCCAAAGAGGCACAAAGAGAGATGCAGGGCACCTGACACCTGACCCAGCAATGTAACCACATCCCCCAAAGACAAGTCTGGAGCCCAGTCTCTCCAGTAGCACCTGTACAAGCATCTGGCAGCAAGACTTTGCTTCTTGGATGATTTAAAAATCAACAATCTTACTTTACCGGATGCCTGCATCCCGACTCCGCATAAGCGGAAGAAGATGTATGACTGGATGGATGAATCTTACTTTAGAACATCAGTGATCCATGTTGGATAAGGTCAAGTAATTAGATTTCCTTTGACAGTACAGGCATTCAGACCATCTAAAATGTTTCAACAAACAACTCATCAAAATGTCCCAGCTGAGAGCTAGTAGCATTTAGAGGAAAAATCACCAGGTTTCGGTTGATCTAATCTGGGAGAAAAGCAGCCGTTAAGATTTTTCTCACAGCTATTCAGCGTTTTCAGCATCCGTTGCACTTTGCCAAGATGCTTATGTGTGCATTTCTCAGGAAGCTCGAGGGAAACGAACTTTATGAAGAAAAAAAATGCATGTGTGTGTTTGAGGGCCATCTGTACCTTCAGAGGTCACCGTTCAACACCAAGATGAGCGTGGCTACAGCAAAAACTAAGGCAACCACTGCAATTGCTTTGGCCTGATAAATACTTTAACTAGAACACAGAGACTGTAGGGAGATTGCAGGCTGTAGAACAAACAGATTTGCAGATTTAAACTACATAGCTGCAAAGATAAAACAAAATTTTAATCAAAAGGAAATCATATAGTAGGATGAGTCAGCTGAATGTCCTTATTTTTCTCAGCAGCAGCAGAAGGTTCAATCAAAAGAAAATCTTCAGCCAGTTTTGTGAAAAGAGGTGATAAAAACGTGTTAAATATACATGGTGAAAGGTAAAAAAAAAAGTGAACCAACAAGATAGAGAAAACCAGAGTGTAACAAGTGACAATACAAAGGGAGAATGAGGTAAACTGCACTACTGAACTAGTGTGTAGTTTTTAAAGCTTTCTACTTTGTCGTCATTTTAAAATAAACTTTAATTGCAAGTTCAAATAAAAGATTAAAAAAACATTGTATTATTCATAAAGTGACATCAAAAGGTTTGAAGTGTGAAATTCTGGACAAGTAGACAGATGAGAATAATTGGTCTTGATCAGTCATTCTCTATGCTATTCAAAGGTCTTTCAGAGTTTTTTGTGACCTTTGGATGGATTTGTTTGTACTCAGTTTTACTCCAGTTGTTACCTTTATAAAGGATTTTATTTATTAAGCTACCCAACACTGAGCTCTAAGTAATTTAGAAAGGGCTGAAAGTCAAGACATAAACCAATGTTTTGTGGAAGAACTAAATTGGTTTTCATATAATTTTTTAGAAAAAGAACAAATATGAACTTGTAAATCCTGACCAGTCTCAGTACTGGGATCCAGTTTAAACCAACAGAATGTTACATCCAAACATCCAGCTTAATAGTAGTAATAAAACAAGAATTAGTCATTCAGCCAGCCACTGGAACTGTTAGTTGCAATAATAAACTAGAGATGACATTACGTCTCATGAGGCAACAGCGAGAAAGTGCTGCCTCATAAAGCTGAGAATACAGAATATGAAGCAGAGCGACCTGCTTGTGTTATGCGAGGGTGGGTTTACAGTGTCTTCGGGGATACAACTATTATTAGAAGCAGCTGTTCCCCTCAGCACCCACTTGTCCATCATCAAGGTGGCACCTTGGTGTTTCAGAGGCTGAGTGATAGCCTAAACGTGAACCGAATACTGAGTACTTACAGCCTAGAATCAGGGACAGGAGGTGCTTCCTTACTGCAGTGAAACCACACTGACCTGCACCTCATGTGGGCACCAAACCTAGATGACCAAATGTTAAAGCTTTGCTTTCTTTTAAACATTTACCTAATCTGTGAAAATATCTCTCTGTAACACTATTGCACTTGTTCCATTTCTTTATCCTGTGGGTTTGACTTACCCTTATATTTTCATCTTAATGCGGCAAAGGGTCTTGTGCTGCAATAACCTCATTGCAGTGTGCTACGGTTTGACCTAATTCATCCTTATCTATAACCATCTTTGGCGGAAACTGAGCAAACATCAGAAAAGGGATTACAAAGTGAGGTAGGAGGAAAGGCAACATCACTTTCTAATCAGAAAAATACTGAAACCTCCGCAGAACCAGGACACATGATGTAAAACACATCCTGATCTCAAGTCAGGCAAATACAACTATGAACTCTTGAAATATCAAAGTAATAATCAGGGGTTTGCAGCTCTGGAACATACACTACCTGGCAAAAAGCTGAACGCAAAAAGCTGAAAAATCTCTTTTTCTACATGTTACTGGAAGCCAAAAAATAACAGAAAGCATACTGTAAGTAGTTTGGTGTTTTGGTTCAACAGTTCATAGTTCCTCGCTGATTCTGACAATGACTGTGCAAACTATCCATCCTAATCTATACATCATAAAACCGACTTCTGGAAGTCGGTTTGTAGGTGCCAGCCTGTCAGTGGGCTTATCACCCCATTGGTCCATTTATATTTTCTACATAAACACACCCACAAAATTTAGGCCAATCACGCAATTGTTTTGCATGCAGAGGGGGGCAAAATGCTCTTTGGAAAGGTTATGAAAAGGAGTGGATGACATGAAGCTCAGAACAAAATGACAATTTTCATCACACAACTGCGATGATGAGAACATTTCGACATGTCAGTCCAACCATGCTGGGCTCTTGAAACAACACAAGAAATAAAGCTTGTATTGACGTGACCGGCTGGTTAGGTCTTACCATAAATGATAACATAGTAAACAGAGCACGTGTTGCCTTCCTGAATCCTGTGGTCAGACCAAATATCCAGAAATGCTCTAATATAGCAAAAACCAGTGATGTGAAGATCAATAAGAATACAGATGCTAATCATCTGCTGTCTTCCACCCATCAGGGCTTTCACAGTTGCCAAACCAACCACCATCCTTTTCCTTGTTTCCATGCCAACCCCAGCTCTTTCTCATACAGGTAGACAGAGGCAAATCACTACAAATCAAGATTCTGGCAGAAACAATCACAAGGACAAATCAAGTTAGTCCAAATATGAAGCAAAAAGGAATATGTTTTATTTGAGAGATTGGTTGTTTATACTATTACCAGTGTCTTAAGCGATTTAAATACGTTAGTCAAATGAAGGGAAAACTGTTTAGTTTACGGTTATTACCAGAATCGTTGAAGTTTAACAAATTAGTGCTGAGCCCTCTGTAGGATTAATTAAGCACAGAATCTTTCCTGTGTGCCAAACAGATTTTCTGTGACTTCCTGAAGGGCCCAATCACATTGGCACCCATGACTGCTGCCACCCATTTCCCTGTTCTACTCCACTACTCACTGGTGGAATCAATCAATACACATTTGTGTCAATCAGATGTCCCTTAGGGCGACTACGTTTCTTAGTTAGCGGATAAAGTGAGTTTGTAGCTTGCTGCTCATGCAAAGCAAAGTGTAAAACATTAATCATGTAGACAGTTTGCTGAAAGCAAAGTTTAACACTTTGGCTCTGGGACAGAAGCTGGAGAAAAGCCCTGCTGATATCACTCCCACAGCAAAAGAAGAGCATGCTCTTTTCCTTTCGTTTGGTATTTAAATAACTACAGATAAAAGTTTAAACAGTCTGTCTTTAAACCAAGTTTCAACAAATGCCAATCGAACCTAGGCCCAAAATGACTGCTATCCAGTCAAAGTTTCAATAGTCCCAACTATGCCTGGTTTCAGTGTTGAGTTCACACGAATGTGGTCTCTTGAAGGTCATTCAGACTGTAGCCCACAGATGAAAACACAATCCGTTGCTACTTACCTGCATGATTTCACATTGGACGAAATCCAGAATGAGATGCCAATATGCCTATTCCAGAAAAGGAACTTTGTAATTTTGAATTACTGAATTACATTTTGTCTGATGTTTCACTGAGAAATTAAAATGCTCTAAACAAGATAACTTCTGGGGCCTTTGAGAGACCCTTCTTACTTGAGAAGTTGGCGATTTGAGGAAGGATCAGAGATATGTTATTGCATTACATTTAGAATTGAAAGGATTCATAAGCAAAGAAAAAGTAAAAAAAATAAACCAGGATACCAGAAAGATTGCGGTCATGGCTATGATTAAGCGAGCAGAACTTGACTTCATAGTCATGAGTTGTGGGTAACCACCGGAAGAATGAGATAAATACAAACAGGTGAAATTAGACTGATCTCACCTTATGGATAGGTCAAGTCTGCATAAGGAGCCAGATTGGACATCTGCTAAAAGCACTCAGTGGCTGCCACCATAGAGAAGGTTCCACATGTAGAAACCTTGAGGCAGCTCTTTGTCTGCCGACAGGAGAAGGCCATCCAAGAATGGGTGGTTGGATGTTAATGCAATTCAACCAAAGTTGATTCCTAACTACACTGACTCATAATGCAAGCCTCAAAAACTGACAACTATTTTCAGGTTACAAAATGGTAAGTGGCTGTAGTAGCATACTCCAAAGCACTTCACACTACAGTCATTCACTCACACATTCAATGGCAAGTTGCACTGTGGCTACAGCTGCCCTGAGGGACTCTGACAGAAACAAGGCTGCCATGCACCGGCACCACTAGGCCCTCTGATCACCATCAGCAGACGAGTCAGGTGAACTATCTTGTCTAAGAACACAACTAAGACTGACAGAGAGGAGGTTCAAACTGGCAACTTACAGTTTAAGTGATTGTTCAAGAGAAGTTTTAAGGCGAGGACTTTCGGAGTTTCCTACTTGAACCTTTTACACCCACAAGACAATCTTGTAGTGGAAGACCAGGGCTTAATTTGAGCACAAAGGCAGTGATAATGAAGATCTGGAGCAGTTACTAGAGCTGTGGGTGAGAGACAAAATAATCAGTCTGTTGTACCAAGGCTCGAGCTCACAACCAGTTGCAATGAACAGCCGGAATACTTTATCTAAAAGTTAGAGCAGCATGTAAACCTAAGCATTTTGTTGCTTGTCAGTTCTGGTATGAATATTGACCTCAGTTAATCCTTGTCTCACATGGACCGCTGTGAGCATGATCACATGCATGAATGTTTGCATTCTGGAATCGTTTGATTTACAAATTAAGCATTGCAGAAGACCATGCATTGACAATGTGAGATTCTATAGTTCATATGGTTGACAAATGCCTGCTGAAGTTGTTAAAACAAGTAGAAAAGTGGCTCTCAGTCTACATGTTGTGGTTTGACTTCATTGGTTTCCACTTTCCAGTCTGAGCAGACGGACAGAGACATTAAACAGGAGGTTAATGGAACTTCCTTTAATCAGGTGGTCAGGCACGGCATTTTTATTCCGAGCAAGCAGAGCTGCAGTGACATATGAGGCTGTGATTATCACACTGGTAGGTTTGACTTGAACTGTTTCTATTCTGTGTGTAAATCTGAGACTGTCAAGTTCTTTATAGCAAAGATTTTCTCTAAAAAGGTTTCTTTTTAGTAAGAATATATTTGAGTTACTGTATATCTATAGAAATTAAGTCCTAATTAGACATTATAAAAACAGTTTGACTATCTACAGTAGTGGCTTTGTTCCATTTCAGCTGCCTCCAATTAAGTGTCTGTGGTAAAATGAAGATGTTTTAATAAAGTTAATCAAAACATAATTTTTACTTACCCTTTGGTAAACAAAAGGTAAATGAAATCATGCTTTATGTGGAGGTTCACACATTTTTATATTTAAAAAAACAAAAGGACATGAGTTTCTATTCAGAGCCTTACAACAACTTGTGCCTGGTCTCCCCTCAGCCCCTAACCTCCTGTGTCTAACTGAGCAAATCCTGACACCTTGATATCTTCCTCTGACACCTTGATATCTTCTCCATGCAGAGATGAAGAGAGGTCCGCACTGCTTCTCATAAATCCTAATCCCACAGTGGCGCTAGACCCATCACTCCTCTGTCCTGATCGATAGCACCAACTGGCTGGATGAACGCAGAACCCATGACTCGCTCTAAAAACACAGCACACTCTCAACATGTTGAGAGGAAATGTGTGGAAGATATTAAAATTCATCTCATACATTCTGCTTTTAAGCAATGAAAAGTGGAAATTTGATCCTGACTTAACGTAATTTTCATTAGCAGCTAACAAGGTCTCTATTGGCCATGTGTTGATTGCATCGATTTTTTTTTTTTTTCAGATGCAAGCCTCCTAAAGCATCTTGGGTGATGTTTTCTGCCAGAGAATATTTCATCATTTCACACAGCAGCCAAAACAACAACAAGAACACACTAAATCCCCCTAGATGATAATTCTTTTCCTCAGCACTAGCAAAAAATAAAAGTCTTCATATGGTGTGGATTAAATGATAAACGGGTCGCAAAACAATCCAAAATCCTTTAATGACAAAAAGAGTGATATGTATTGAAATACATATCACTGTATTTCACAAACATCTCTGAAACACACACACACACATTTCTGAAAATAAAATACTAATGGTTTAAATATGTGAAACTGGTGACAATAAGACATCTGAGAATTGAGATTAGACAATGAGTTTTAATGTATTCCCAAACTCTTTAGCTTTTCACACTGACTACATCGCTGGATGAAATCTGTTTGTATGCACATACCTTTGCAAGCCTAAAACACATTTACATGCTCATGTCTTTTTCTTAAGTCCTGTACCCCCACAGGGTGCCACATTTCATCACTCTTAGACAAACATCATGCTGCATCACTGTTATTTTACCTCCCCAGCTGCCCTTTCTTCTGACAGCACACCATGTCTGATGACTTAGACCAGCAGAGACCTGACAATGATCTGAAAACCCGCCTGTAATCTGTTCACTAACTGCCAAGTTCACTTGTGCCTCACGAGTGGTACAAGCCCTGTCCACTGGGGTCGCGTCAGTGTCAGAGACGAGAGTGCTTGATTTGTCTCAAAATGACATGAGACGTGTCCTTAGGGAACGCTGAGTGAGCTGCTTTGTCCTTTGTCCATATGTTAAAGGATTCATCTGTAAAGTTATTAGTGAAAATAAGGAAGAGCAAAACCAAAAAAAAGACTTGTCCACATATCTTTTTTGTATTGTATTCATTTTTCTAAAAGAGGAATAAACTGAAACAAATTCTCCCAAATTTTCCCTGAACATCTCTTATCTGCTGAGCTTTGTTTTGTGGAAATTAGATCTGAATTAACTGCAGACATAGCCTCAAATCCAGACATATTAAGTCTAAAAGTGAAGTGAGTTTATTAGAGGATTATTAGACCTCTAATTTTAGACATGCATAACCTGAGACTGCCAAGAAAAGTTAAATCACGGCGAGACCAGGGACTGAACCTTCCACCTCTTTCCCTGCTGACCTTCAGCTGAACAAGTGATGAGGTGTAACCACCAAATAAGTGCATGAGAAGTCAAGTATAAATTAAAGGGTGATAAAGCAAAAAAAAAAACGTATAAGTGCTATTTGGCAAGTCATATTTCTTCACATTAATTTTTTCCATCACAGAGGATATATCACCATATTTTAGAGCCAGAAAACAAACAAATCATGGAAGAATGAAAAAAATTGATCTTGGGAAAATTATCTTAAAACCTGTTTAAAAAAACCCATTTTGAATCACACCTGTTAAAACAGCGAAGCACTACCTTATATGGCTATGAGCCCTGCAAACAGATCATTTGGCAGTGTCTTACAGTATTGACAGAACAGATTGTTTTCATAAAGAAAATTATGTTACTTTAATGAGGATATATCAGACAAATGTTTGGCTTCTTACTAGTGACAGAAAAAGGATGGCATGAGCAGTTTAGGTGTGAAGATCCTATTTTGAAGTAAAAAACACTGTTTAGCTGCATATAAGTAAATACAGGTAGGAAGAGGTCATTTCTTCTCACCCATCAAAAACCGTTGGAAACATTTTTTTTATCCTGAATTATGAAACAAATTAAATTTAACAACTTAAACCAGATCCAGACCAAACCAGTAAGTCTTCAGCAGCATTCTAGGCCATCATGTGCTAGTTTTTTTTTTTTTTTTTAGTGTGTTTCTCTATTGAACAATACTGAGTCATAAATTGAACAGACAACTGAAAAGAAAAAGTAAAAAGTAAAAATGCCGACCTATGTCCTTTAAATTCATTGCTCCACAAGAATTGGAACCTCTCCTCAAAAAAAACCCAGCACACATGCAGCTCAATGCAGACTGCTATAATATTTTGTAACAATGCATAATACAATATTTAAAAACTGGATTTCTGTCCAGTACAAACATTCTCAACAGATTTGTGTTAAAGAACAAAATCGGATTTAAACCCAACTCTTCCTATCTGAACATCTTCTGACAAACACTTCAGTTTCACTCTGTAACTCACGGTTTGTTCTAACTCACACAGCAGCAGTGGTGGTAGACGTGCAGAAACTATTGTGATATCACAGCCTTAGTAGGTGCAAATGTGAATTTAAACAGCGTTAGAAGCCCACACAATTGCAGCAGGATGAATTAATGAATCATGGTTTCATGGCTGGGCCGGGCAGTAGCTGCTAGAACTTGCCACTGTGACTCTTTAAGCCTCCATGAGCTGAAATTGACTGTAGCTCATTTCCAACATGTATTTGTGCACCAGAGTCAAAGTGATGATCGATAAATCAAGACTTGCAAATAATTATGAATCACTGTTTCAGCTTGCATGAATTGTAGAAAAATATTGACAGATCTACCGTGAGTTAAAATACAAAAACTACAAAGTCTTGAGGTAGTAAACCTGCTGAAATTCTTCTAAAAAGACAGAGCAAGTTAGTTACCAAAGACAGAGGAAGTTAGATAAAACTATCTTCTTCACATTTCTTTTCTGTTAAAAATAAATCTGATTCACCCCATCTGTTCATAAGTTTAGCAATCTTTTAACTGAAGGAAACGTGGCTGCTTTCATTTAGGTACAAAAATGAGTTTTCTTTTAGGGTTTAGGACCCACCTGCACTCTGGATGTGTTTAATTTTAATTTAATTGCTCTTTGGAATCAATAAAATAAGTATTTTTGAACTGAAATCCGTATTTTTCCTTATACCTTTCTACAAAAAACAGACAGAGGGATGGCACAAACTGAGAAATCACTGGAGAGACTGTGCATGTCTTCCAGCCTGGGAACACTGTATGGTCCACCAACAGTAACAGGAATATCACAAGGAAGTGATATATCAAGATAAATCCCTTAATGGGATTATTCTGATTCATGCATGTGAAGTAAAGGTGGACTACTTGGAACTGAACTCCTAAAGTAACCTTTGTTGTTGTTAAAACTGCACTATAGAAAGACATTCAGAAGAAAAGCACTTCTCATAGGTTTATCAATTATCCTCTTCCATGTGCTTATCTAAAGTCCATTTGTAACTTTTCTTGAGGTATCCTAGTGTTTCCAGGCCTCAAGGAATATATATAAATATCTCCTTTCATGTGGTCATTTTAATTAAGAAGTGGAAATATATTCAAAGAAACTTGGCTCTGTGTGATAATATTATGACTGCTTGTACAATCATAAAATATTTAATTACAAAAATCCATTTCAGCAACATGGTAGTTCAAAGTGCTTTACATCATAAAAACCAACCGACTGCCCAAACTGTAAGAATCTGTTGGACAACATGAAGTAGGCTAAAAGATCTCAAAAGACAACACATCATGACCTCATCTTTATAAACTTATTGGGATTATTCAGACTGGAAAGAGTTATAAAGAAAATTCAAAAAATTGTACACTCCAGCAGACTATGGTGAGAGTTTTTATCCACAAATGGACAAAACAAGGAACTGTGGTGAACCTTCCATGGAATGGCTGGACTTCCAATGTTTCTTCAAAAGCCCATCAACTCATCCATGAGGTCTCAGAAGAACTAAAGCACATCAGCCCTCCCGTATCTCAAGCAGTGTCAGGATTTTTAAAAAATAAAAGATAAAATAAAAAAAGATACAGGATAAAAACTGCATCCTTGGGTGAGAGTTCAACATCTCAAAAGACTTACAAGTATTTCAGGGTAATATTATGGTCAGGAGCTGCTTGGTGTCTTCACAATTGAAATGGTTTTCAGTAAGCTGTAGAACCATGACTTATGCTGCCTAGTTAACAAATCCTAAAGGAGATTGTCCAACCATCATTACAGGACCTTAAACTCAACTGCACTTGGGTAATGCCTCAGGTCAATGGTCTGAAACATAGCAGTAAGTTCACCTCTGAAAGGCTCAGGAAAAGACAAGCAAAATTAGCAAATTAATCATTTTGGTGTGGCATAGTCAAAATTTACTCTCCAGTCTTCTGCAAAGATGAGTGGGTCAAAATTAATTTATCGAAATGCAAAAAACACACAGCCAGTTATCTCAAAGACATGATGGAAGTCATTCCCATGGTGCAATTACATTTTCAAATAGGGCCCTGGTGGTTTAAACTGTTTTATTCCCTTAATGAATTAAAGCAACAAAAAACTTTCTGTGTCAAGGCTTACTCAAATTTGAAACTGACATTTTTTTGGTGATCTTAAAATTTAAACGCAACAACCACAAACAGAAGAAGTATGTAAATAAATTTTCACAGCACTCTAGTTCCTTCAGAGAAGGTCCTCCTCTTAACAGGTTATTCCCAGGAAGAAGAAAAAAGAAAAATCTAAAGAGATGCATCCAAGAAAACCCTGAGATCAGATTAGATAAAATTAGATTACAAAGCCACCTTTCCAGACTCATTAAAACATATTTAGGAGAAGTTCCAGCTGGGGTACAGGAGGCAGAATCATGGGAGACTAACAGCCGACATAAGTTATCTCCATGAGGTTGGTTTGACTGTTCGTCTCTATTGTCACCAGCCTGGCAGGGTGCCGAATCACATACCCAGGGGATAAATAGAGAAGGACACACGAAGTATAGAGAAAGTTTAGCAAAAGGAACCGCCGTCCCATATCTTCTTGTACAATCGATGCTCCCTTTTTCTCCCCAGGACTTTTTAGCTGGGAAAACAGTCTAGTTTTATCCAAAAACAAGCAATAGAAAGCTCTAACTTTCAAGATTAGAGTTCTTAGTTCCACAGTTAGACTGTAAAAACCACTCACAGTCTCACGTCTGCATCAGTTGTGGAAGTGAATCACACAACAGTTTTGCAGTTGCAAGTCAGAAAATCAGCATAAGGTGTTGATAGAATTGGCAACGATTAGCAGCATGAACAAGTAATAGCACATTACTCTGCTTTTTATGCATTCAAACAAGATGTTCACTAACTAAGGTTAGACAGCGCTGTGAGCGTGATGATTTAATGAGACTCAAACTGGCAGCAGAGCAAATAAACCGTTTATTACTGAATTTTACACATTAAACCCTGAAGCAGCTATTTGGGGTTTTGAGATCTCTTTTTCTAAGTCAACATTTACACTTTGGAGGGAAATTCCTCCAACAGGAACAGACTGTTCCTGCTTTTAATTTGGAATTTTGAATTCAAAACTGAAAATATATAATTATATAATATAACTGAACTTATATCAGAGTACACACAACTACT
Organism: Xiphophorus hellerii; assembly: GCF_003331165.1. Lineage (NCBI taxonomy): Eukaryota > Metazoa > Chordata > Actinopteri > Cyprinodontiformes > Poeciliidae > Xiphophorus > Xiphophorus hellerii. The sequence continues at coordinate 13,463,377 of NC_045690.1, read as the reverse complement.
GAAGTTACCAATTCTTTCAAACCATTCAGGTAACTTAAACTACTCAGAGGGCAGGATTTAAGATCCTTAATGTTCCTATTGTCCACGTGTGTTAATTATTGGGGTACTAACAAGAAAAGATAGGATAACCTTACTTCTAATTATTACTGGAGCATCTACTGCTCTTTGTACTTAGAACTTAGAAAGTACTCCTGAGCTATGAGTTTTAGTCGCCAGTTTTTTTTTTACATCTTAAATACTCAAATGAATGAAGGTTTGCTGATGTTGAAAGGCGTTTGCTCCTTTCTACTGACACTAGCTCAGTATGAGGAACTGCTGTAAAGTCAATAACTTAATGCAATCCACATAGCATCCTTTAAAGAGATTTTATCAATTCACAATACCGAGTTGGTACTGCATTACTATTATGATTGTACGGGTGACATGCAATGTGGTGGTGTTAGAACCACCTTACATGGTAATTTGGCTTACTGTTGTCAACCAATGGAGAAAGTTAACAAAGCCATTCAGTCCACATTTGCCACGCTTACAAACATTGAAATTGTGGAAGTCAGTATACATTCAGGTGTGAAATATATACATTGTATCCGCCACAAAATAACATTAACAGCCGTCTGGTTTGGCTTCACGGTGGACAATGGTTGTTTAAACTGCAGGCAATTTTCGTTAAGTTTTGTAGCGTGGAACTGGCGCCTTACATGTCAGAGGCAAATGTTAGTTGAGTAACAGTTAAAACTTCAACTGAAGCAATAACTTCTCAATAGCAAAGGGTTCAGACCCTATCTATGAGGTAAATAACTTAGAACAAGGGGCTGGTTTTAACCAGGACTAGACCAGTAGCATTACTTTGGTTGTAACATGAGAGATTCAAAACCACCTTAATTTGGAATTGTTCAAATTGTATTCCATGTTCAGATACTTGACTTGAAATTTAGTGAGACTTCTTTATCACACCTAGATGGCTTGAAAATGCGTACATAAAGTTGTGGAAGGTGATTGTAAGTAGAACTAAGTTAAGTATGCAAAAAAGAAAAAGGCATTTGCACATTTACACAGATTTCCATGGTAGTGTTATTTCAAGTTCGTTTAGATAAACTATAAAGCCTGCCACCTTTCATTTTTTATCCTTTCAAAGTCATTTGGTCAACATCAGAGGTACAACCTTAGAAGAAAGGTTCAATAAACCAGCCCATCAGCTTTGACTTCAAACTTTTTTCCAATCCCCCCATTTCAACTCTGTGTGTGTGAGTGTGTTTGGGTTACATCTTCATTCAGTCAAACATGCAGCAGTCAAAGTGTGTTTATGCCAGAGTGCGTGGGGAGGGGAAACGTGTGAATCTGTCAGACTCTCTCAGCCTCTGTGCACCTTGGCAGCGCTGTACTCATGCTCTGTATGAAGTGGTCACATCATATTCTGCAGACAGACTCGCAGCCCCGCTGCCTGCTCTCTGACAGCTGTTATGCAATTACTGCGCTGAGACTAAAAACGAGCAGAACACGCACAGAAAAAGGATTCGTATTTTTTACCCCCCACCCCGTCTGTGTGTTTCTGATCACCTTCTCTGTCCCACACGCCGCGCTGAGGCCGCAGATCGTGCGTGGAATCGCTAAGCAGCCTCTCAGCTGCCTGCCTTGTTAATTCTCAGCCACCGCCGGCTGTGACACCGCGGGGAAGGACTTGATGCATGCGGATTGGGGTTGACACATTGCGGATCTCATCACGGTGCTGAAGGGAAAAGCAGGAGGAAGACGACGAGGAGGAAAAGGAGGGAGGAGAGTGTGTTTTTGGGGGGGCGGTGGGAGGCAGTGAGGGGAGTTCCTTCAGGAGCAACGCTGCACCAAAGCAAAACACACATTTCCACCCTCCGCTGCTTTCAAACTTACCATGTTGACTTCAGACACCATGTCAATGCTGGCGATGTCTATTCTCATTCCCACATCCACCGGAGCTCCTGTGGAGACAGCAGAGCGTTAGGAAGCAGCGCAGCAGCCCCGCTGAGCCCCACATGGCAACCGGCTGCAGTTTACCTCCAAAATCAGGCCGCAGACGAATGTCATAGCCCTTCAGCAACTTGTCAACAGTCGCTTTTACGTAGGACATGTTGCTGGGTTCGTTTGCGCTAAAAGATTGGGAGGGGAGCAGAGAAAGCATTTCCAGTTCAGATTTACTTAAAATAAACTCAGGCCTGTGTGGAATCAGAGGTGCTGCTGTCAGATCTCACCTTTGCGCACCGCAGACCACAGTGATGAGCAGAGACACGCTGCAGACTGTAATCCACATTGCTGGCAACTCTGATGCTGCCAGCGGCTTCCACATCGGATACTCGCAGGGACGCAACTTAGGAGGCAAAATTAGTATTCCAAAATAAATCAACGCATGCGCGTCCTTTCACCAACATCTGAGCGTCAGGGGGGACATGACTTTGGATGAAGACGAAGCCCGGGCGAAGAAGAGCGCAGCAGCGCAGAGACGAACATGTGAGGAACGATTCACCTGCAGGGTGGAAGGATGGAGAGAGGAGCTGCACGCCCAGCAGAGAACCTCCATCAGCCGATCTGCGTCAGGTTCCGCTTCAACTTCGGGACGGTAAATAACGGGCACGGAGCGCGACTCCCCGGTCACCTTTGGAGGGAGGGAGAACGGGAGGAAAAGAGGGGGAGGCGCGGCGCGGCGCGACGCGAGCACGTCCGGGGAGCTGCGCACAACTCCTGGCGGCGTGACGGGATGCACAGCAACTTAATCAGAAATAGCAAAGGGACTGATGCACGCTGATCTGTGCATCAGTCTATTAATTACCGATTTTATTTGTAGCTTCCCGAGTCTTCTTGAGCAGGAGCACATCCACAAAGTTTTTAAGGGGTGGTCAGAAGGGGTTTGGGGGGGGGGGGGGGGGGGGGGGGGACCCGAAAACCAAAGGAGAAGCTTGGGAATTGTATATGTTGGTGAGGCAATTTAAAACTAAGTGTGATGGCCAAATCCATGGCCACACTCTGATGTCGGTAACTCTTTTTTTATGCACAGTTTATTTTTTCATATAAACACAACAACAATTTAGTTTCAATAAAAACATTTATTAGTTGATTTGAATGCATTTGTTCTATTTGTTAGCGCGCACATTTAGTTAGCATATGTATTTATATCAACTTAAAGTTAATTTTGTTTGCTTAAGATTAATTCTGTTTGTTTTCCCACCGGTACTTACCTGCCTTGGAGTTGCCAGACAAAGGATGGGGGCCAGGGCTCAGCAGGCTTAAATGCTGATTGGACTCTACCACTAGTTCCTGCTGGAAGGGGGAATCTGTAGCTTCTTTGTTTAGATAAGTTTTGTATTTAAGTAAATATTAGTATTTAAAGTTTAATATTTTTGATTTTCAGTTTTGGGTCTTTAGTTTAGCCAAAAATTAGCTGTACTGTTATTTGTTTTTGTGTTATTTGTAATTGTATTCTGTTTAGGTACACCTATTGTGTCTTAATTGGTCTAATCAGCCAGTATATAAACCCCTGTGTGTCATTTCTTTGTTAGGTCAGTTATGTTTGTTTGTGCAGCCAGTTTGTTTACATTTTTTGCCTGAGTTCAGTTTTGTTTCTTTGACCTCTTTTATGAGCTCAGTTTATCTTTTGTTATTTATAATATTTGGGTTAAAATAAAAAAACCCTATTTTTCTAATATGTCCTGTGACTCCTCCTGTTTTTAACTCGGTCCATCACACTAAGGTTCAGTAAAAAAAAAAAATAAATAATATTTCTTATTATTTCTTTAAACAACCTGATCTGTTCATATATCAAGAGGTGGTAAAGCAAAAATATCAGCAGATTAGATTCTTCAGAACATTCTTCATTCCTCTGTCTTATCTCTGGACTTTTAGACTTAAGGGTGGTCCTAGAAGTGAGAGACAGATGTTCAAAAATGGGCACCTTGAAGGAAAAGAAAGTCCACATAAATGAATAAAGACAAAAATTAGCAGCTCAAAGTTAATAATTTTCATAGATAAATATTGTGCATATCAGATTGCCCATTGGAATAAATCGGTAGACAAACTTTAGATCTGAGTCTGTAAGTGGACAGGATAAACCAGTTTCAATTTATAAGTGAGAGAAACCAATGTGTTTAATTGAGATGAATGACTTATTTTAGTTTAGTCACACAGAGACTGGGATTGAATAAAGGAAGAAAATCTCAGTAAAAAATCAGGAGAAAATGTCTAAAATATTAGCAAAGCTTAGAAGACAGACACATAGCAGGAACATTTGAATTTATATGTTTGCTATCCGTTTTCATGTGGGTTGTTTTATTCAATAGATCAGGGGTGTCAAACTCCAGTTCTCAAGGGCCGCTGTCCTGCAACTTTTAGATTTGCCTCTGCTGCACCACACCTGAATAGAATAATTAGGTCATTAGCAAGGCTCTGGAGAACTTATCCACACAAGGAGGAGGTAATTAAGCCATTTCATTCCAGTGTTTTGTACCTGTGGCACATCTAAAAACTGCAGGACACCGGCCCTTGAGGACTGGAGTTTGACACCTGTGCAATAGATCATTGTGTATATTCATTCAAAACATTCATTTAAAGATATTTTTAATGCTAACCCTTTAAAGTTCTCTGCATGGCCTGGCATGTTAGAAAAATGAAGACCAGTTCTGCTTCCGATTAGTCTAGTGATGAGTGAGAGCCTGAATGTAGAGAAACCTCAGCAAGACAGAAGGATAAAGGGAGAAAGCAAAAGGTGAACTCACTCATTAACTTTGTTGTAGGGAAGAAGAAAAGGAGGAAATTAAATTGACTAAATAAGAGCCCCTACATGCAGAAAAAAACTATTCTACAGACAGAAACTAAACCATGACCACAGAGAAGAGTCAAACTTTATAAAGAGGAAGATCGTCAGTAATACAGACCGGGTGAGTCACAATCTGTAGCACCTGCTGGCAACAGGAATCAAAACTAACAGCAGGAAATGTGAAAAAAGTAACTGAAAATAAAAATTAAAAAAAATCTAATTTAATATAAAAAATTTTTAGGAGAATACAGAAATTGCTGCACTGAAGAACCAGTGATTGAAAAAGAAACCTAAATATTTTTCATATGTACTGGGGTGACACCAACTGCATGTGACGTATTGGTAAAGATGCATCCAATACAACACACCACACTGGGTTTATAAAAACAAGGCCAGATTTCAGTAATATTTTGTGGAAAATCAGGAGTTCAGCTCCTATCCCACCTATTCAGGAAGCTAATTTCAACTCATTGTACCCATGATCTTATTCCTTAAATAATAATCTGTTTAACCTGGGGATGGGTTGACGGACCAGTCAATCCACATCATCACTTTTCATCTCATGCAGCTGCCTCTTCACCAGGACAGACTGAAGCATCACCCTAATCTCTTTTTGCATTTTTAAAGAATTTCACAATTTTTTTGTGACAATGACAATGCCATGACAATTTGAATATGAAGTCATTTTCAAATTCATGAAATTAGTAATATTGCAAATGCCAGGTTCACAGATTTATAATTACAAGTGGATTGAACACATCTTTATTCATAAATTGGCACACAATGGAACAGACAAAATGTGGCAGAATCACTCCACATTAATTACGTTTGCTGTAAATTTATGAATATTCCCTAAATATAGGAATAAATATGCAATGTCTTGCATGCGGACGATGGAGTGTCCACAGCCAAGCGTTATTGCAGCCAGAGCTCTCTTATATGACTGAGTGAAGCCATGCAGCAGGAGTCTGGTTTGCTGCTGGCTGTAGGGAGGCGTCCAACACTGAGATGAAGCTGCCCTGACAACAGCACTTACCCAGCAGGCAGCACGCCTCCAAGGCTGCAGCAGCAAAAGCTTTGTGTGTCTGGTGCTGAGATGAAAGAAAGTTTCACTCACCACCATCATGTTGCAGCAAGGTCAGTGGGTATGTGGAAAATATCTATGTCCCCGAAACACACACACAAGCGTTTTGATTATTGTCACACTAATAAAAAATCTTTCTGGCTTTAGATTTAAATTGACTTTAAATTGGATTTTCTAAACATTTTCATTCTAACTCTGACTGTAGTTAAAACATTGTCCAAAAAAAGCATATTGATAGAAAGTTGAGTGGAACTAAAAAGGTGTACTAGAAATAGGAATACTCATTCCTTTGAAGGAGTGACAGATCATACACATACCCTTCAAATGTCAAGAGATTTCTTCTGTATAATTTGTAATTATATCAGATGTAATTTCTTCTTGAACTCATGTAACATTCAACTTGTCTGGCACTTTGTGAGTCAAATGTTGACACACAGCAGAGATCAGGTGTAAAAGATTGAGCTAAGCCTATTTAGCAGTGCAACCCTGGAGGATGAAGGCCACAGAGTAAAAAAACATGTTTTTATTTAGTAGGTATAATTTTATTTTCATAGCCCCAACTTAAATTAAACTCTTTCAGGAACCAGGAATTAACACCAGAAGGTGCAAAATGATTTCGAGGCAAATAAAAATGATCCATCAAACTCTTTTAATGATGTCGTTCATCTGATTGTGCTCCATATTTCCTAATAATAGGTGAAGTTTGTAAATCTCAAGGTTCATCCAACTCCTTGACAGATTGGAGCAGCGTTCTTCTGCAGATGATTTATCTCCTTCCATCATCCTACAACAAGACACCTAGACTTCTCAAGTCCTCAGGATTTGGTGAAGCGCAGACTCGGTGGAGAAATGTAAACATTTTGTTTCTGCATGTGTCACAGCAGCAGTCTCTTCAGAGACTCTCCCTTCTCTTCATCCATGTTTTCCTGCTATGTCACCTCGAGGTGTTATCCTGAAGTGTCACCCCGAGTTGTCACCTCAACGTGTCACCCACATAACCAGATCATTTGCTACTCATCATTTTGCTCTCCACCACTCAGTCCTCCTTCTGCTGCTGAGTTTCCTCCATCTGTCAACTCCTGATAGTCCTCTCCCTGTCCACAAAACACTGTCAGAGCCTCTTGCCTCTAGTGCTAAAATGCTGAAAAATTAAATAAGGATTTATGATTGCTGTATTTTTAAGTTCATTTAAGGTTAAAAGTGCATGGAGGTTGTTTTCTAAAAATAAACGTTAGGTATTCATGATTTTACAGGTACGTTAAATAGTTTAATAGACAATATGATTGATATTCAGAAATTACAAGTTTATAATAGATTTATATGAAATTAAGGTGTTTTTCTTGTTATTTATCGTTGTGATAATGATATCTGAAGCAGTTTTGATTTTCAAGGATGCACGACTGCCTGCTTTCTCGAGGAATCTCCTCATCCCTGGGAAGCTGCTGTCGCCATTCTCCTGCTGCTCTCCCTTTTATATTTCTTTCTGCACTCTGTTCATTTCTAATCATTACCAATCAACAGACTTTCTCTGCACCCACACAAGAACCAACATGTGATTGTTGCAGGATAAATCAGAGCACTCCTGATGAGCTGCTAGGTTATTTGCATGTTTGATTTCCACTTTGCCTTTTGAATAAACTCATTATTAGTGTTACCCAGTGGCTTTAAGAGGTCATTAAAACTTTCTAACTCAACTTGTGGTTTCATCATTGTTAATTCAATGACGACAGCGTCGAATCTGTTTTGTGTTTTTGTTCAACGATATTTAGAATTGCATAATTGTAGAACCTAAATATCAGATTAGTTTAATTTTAAATATATCCAACTTTATGCAAATCAGAGCTAAAATCAGTCTGTTAGAAGTAAAAGAAATTTGACTTACTAAAATGTTTAACTTTGTCTGGCAATTTTTAAATGTAACTCAAAACTTCTGACTTGAAATGTACAAGATTTTTACATGATTACATTTTCATGGGTGATGAAGGTAAATGCGTGGAATTTTATGCGTTGTTGGTTCCATCTTGTGATAAAAGTAGCTCACTACAGCTAACCAACAGATTTTGTCCAGTTTTTGTTAAAGATTTCTGCAGTGCTAGAAATATTGTTTTCCAGATTTAGTCAGCTAGTTTGTTTTATTTATCTAAAAAATGTTTTTTCAAAACCCACATTCATCTAAAGAATTTTGCCACAAGTTAAGATCTTACGCAACACTGGCATTGTGTGGTTTACACACAGTGAGGTAAGGACATCTAAACAAGAACAACGAAATCACTTCTTTCTAGGAAATAAACAAAACAGATGGAACTAAATTTTATTTAATTGATCTTGCCTAAACTATGTCCTTGTAAGTCATTAGGTCTTTGACAAATTTATTAATACATTCTGCACACATGAATGAACGAACCATGAATAGCATTTATTAAGATTAATTGATTCCTCTTAATTTGCCGTAGTTTTCATATCTACAACTAGATATAAGTGTTAACGAAACATTTTACCCGTCATGTCTCTGGATGTTAAACCGTCTTTGTCCAGCAGGGGTAGCTGTTTGCACATAATGTTTTGAGAACTGAACCCCTGAAAGACTTGTCACAAAAAACACTGCTCTAAGACACAAGTAGCTTGATGCGACCGCTTTCGTTCGACATTCAAACAAAGAGGGCTCGTCTGACTGCTCATTATATGCAGGCGGCTTGAGGAAGTGAATAAATTCAGATGTGCCACCGGTTCCCTGCTTAGCCACGCCCCCTAGAGTCTATCAGAAGTAAGGGAAAACATATCACAGTAATAACAATAACCTGGAAACATGTCATCTATGAGTTGGCATAAAAATCCTAGAAGTATCACAAATGGTCTCCAAAAAGTGGACACTCATAATCTACTTGCCTCTTTGAGCAATTCCGCTCAAAAAAAAAAAAATTTAATATTGCTTCCAGCACATTCTACTTTCTCCCCTGGCCTCGGATTATCTCCGAACGATTTTTGACCAGGCCAATCAGCGAACGGAAAGAGAAGACGTGAACGATGACGTCGATTTTCTTCGCCGTAGTCTGCCTGTAGTTTTAGAAATGGCAGCGGAAGAAGTGAACAAAGCCATTCGGTCCGTGTTGGCCATTCTTCCAGATATTGAACTGACATATCCGCTGCCTTGTTCGGATTGGCACTTCTCTATTTGCAGTGGAGGATGATAGTTTACAGTGTAGGCAATTTCCTGTATGCTTTCTTGGCGTCGCATATGTCATGGGCAAACGTTAGTAATTGGGTAAAACTTAGAACCGCAACAGAATCCACACCTCCAGGAAACAATTGTTTCTTAACAGGCTAGAGCCCAAAGACTCTATACTAAGCAAAGTGTTCCAGGCGAATAATTAACAAGTATTTGAGAAAAAAAAGAGAAAAAATATCAATAGAAAAAGAGTAAAACAGAGATTATCATTCAGGAATTGAAAAGAAATTGTTTTTTAAATAGTGTTATATTAAATATTTTTCTTCATCTCTTTATAACATCATTTGTTGAAATAACCAACAGGGGGATTAACCAAATAATTTAGAAAATGACACTAAAATCAAGAATAAATCATATAAATCTATCAAAGATAATGTGAATCACTAAATATTCCTGTCCTGACTCTAGCATGATAAAATTAGAGTAGACTATGTGAAAGCTAAAAACATGTTGTCATGGATCTATCCATCTCCATGACAACTCCTCTTACGTAAACATGTTTGTCGAAGAGCAAAACCATAGAGAACTTGCAGAATGACTATTTATGCAGACACACGAAGGGCACATACAGTGCCATTCAGAAAATCTACAGGGATTCAAGTGTCTGGGAAAGAAAGAGTAAAAGAGGAGAGAAAAGAAGAAAAAAAGGTGGACCTCGTGGTGCAATATGGACCTTGATTGTTTATGAGTCAGCTCCTAATGTAAAATTAATTTATTTTGCAAAAAGGTGTTCAAAATTTAGAGTGTGTGTGAAGGGGGAAGCAGACAGGGCAGAAAATAAATTGTGGGATTTTCATTTTAAGATGACGTCAGTGTTGCTGCTCACAGAAGAAGCGCTGCTTTTTGGAATGAAACTAAATCTGACTATGTGTTACTATTTAGTAAGTAATAAACATTAATATAGGAACTAAAAAAATATAATAATAGAGAAAAAGTAAGTGCACACCACAATGCAAGAGCTTGCAGACAACCTTCAGCAGAAAAATCTCCAAGTAGTTGTTATCTTCGATGTTACCAGAGCTTTTGTTACCAGAGAAATTGCTTATTGATTGAATCTGGCAGACATTTGTTTCTGCACAGCTTCTGGAAGGTCCCACTACAGTGCTTTAGTCCAGTTAACATCCAGTTTTCAGTCCTTTTTGGTTGATTAAATTTTTTTTCAGTTGCTTTGTTGAATTTCTCAAATCATCCTCGACACTTACAAAACAGTGAGTACTTGTCTCAGATCAATTGGTACAAACATCAAAACACCACGAATTACTTGCAAAAGAAAGCCTCTTTCTCAAAATTCTTACATCATCAAAAGTAATCATATGTGTCAATAAATATGCTGAGAAAAATTCCTCAGTGGGTTTAAGAAATAAGGAGTAGGGTGTCTTGTGGGTCACCAACCATATCGTAATGATGGAACAATGGAAACTGGCATTATGTCATCAGCCTCTCCTTCCTCTTCCTCTGTTTTGCCTCCTAATTCCTCCACCACAGTCTCACACATTTTCCTCTTTTTCTTCTCTTTGGCACAATGATATTGAAAAGGTAGTTTTGAACATTTCAAATCTGTTCTGAAAAATGTTCCAAAGCGACTCAGGAAAACTGTAAATCTGATATGGCCTAAATGATGTTTAAACCATTTTTAAAACATAAAGCTCATTAAAAATGTCCACTTTGCATAAACAGATTATAACTAGAAAATCATCTGTCTGCTGCTCGGGAGCATGATGATGAGCTGTATTGAGAAATCAGAGCTCATCAGTGTCGTAAATGTAACTAATGGATCGCGACTTAATGCAGTAGATAAAGGCCATCAAAGATGGGGTAAAATTTTTACTTTCATCTCACGGAGGAGTCAGAAAGCAGATTCTGAGTTTGTAATTCAGCCTCAAGAGTTAAAATTTTCTCCATACTGTCCAGTTTTTGTAAATAACTCTTGACTCTCTCTCTGTTTGTGTTGTCCTCCTTTGGGGACCTCTTTGTTTTCATGAATGTGAACTTTTAGAGCCCAGAGGAGCAGGATTTCATCTGGTTTGGGGTAAAGTGGACCAAATGCACTTGGCTCTAAAGATGTGGAGGCGTTAAATCTCCACTAGAGGTCAAACATGTTTAGATGATCAGAGTAAATACATGACTTTACTGTATTTAAAGTGGTAGTGAGAGAGCCTGTGGAGGACAGAAACAAGAAAAATCCTTTCATTCATCACAGCAGATAATATAATACACAACAAAAATAAGCAAAGAAAACGTTGACTATTATAGATAATTAATTATTAAAAAAGGACTATAAACTCAAAACATTTAGAACAGTACAGTTTGTTTAAATACAAATACAAAAGACCAAACAAGTAGATAAAAATATATAGAAAATTATTAACAAACTCTATAAAGGAATAAGTAAATAAATTAATTAATTTAATTTATCTACTAACAAATGGCATTAACTAATAATCAATCACAAAACTACTTTCATTTTGTCTTTATCCGGTAAATAAAGCAATCATTTACATGTTAGAGAATGAAAAGTTTTAACCTGAGGTAGTCTTAGTCTTAGTCTCAAAGACTATATTGACTTCCTGCTACACTGGCAGAAAGTCAATATAGCTTTGATTCTGCATGAGCCCGTTCTCAGTTTATAGAACATTAAGACTCTAAACATAACTTGAATAATGTGGAAAAATGCAAATGTGTTGTGTTCCTGTTTGAATGACTCATTCAGACTCTGATGGTGAACACAAAGACATCTGTTCTGTGTGAGGAGTGTAGATATTCAAGATGAAATGAAGCTGTGTTTCGCTGAGGTAGACAGCAAGTATAAATATTAAAAATCATGTCAAACGGAATCACATTTTCAGCTTCAGCTGCTCATTATGAATAAAACTGAATTTATTACCACAGGGAACATCTTCTAGATGAGTTCAAAAGAAATTTCCTAGGATATTTTTCCATCACTGCCTCAACAATCAAACACTTTCACATCCAGTGTTTGCTGTCTTTTGTCAGGTCGCTGTAACTGTATATTTGATAAAGTGTTTACATTTAATGCCTGGATCCACAATGTTTGACCCCAGGAAGTAAAGCTTTACTCCGAGAGAAGCCAGAAACCTTTAGTTCAGAATGGTAACAGTCATCAGTAGTGAAATGGGGCTGAACCAGATCTAAAACTTGTGTGCAGGTTTAAAAGCACAGTTTATTTTCAGACTTTAGACACTTTTCTGTATGTGATCCCAAAGAGATTTGCAGTTGTAATACACTTTGTTTAATCAGGGTACATGTCAGCTGATTGGATTTTTATCTGCAATAGTTTCTTCAAACGCAATTAAATATTAAGTGAGTCTCACATATTCAGTGATCATCAAATTCATATTTGTCATCATCAAAATTTGTGAACAGAGCTCTCTGCAGAAGAGTTTGTGTTTCTTTTGATGCCTGTTTGCTCCAAAAATTTTCAGATTTTTTTGCATATGTTGCACAAGCATTTTGGTTGTTGTTCTGCAAACAAGATGGCGTTACAAAACAAGATATTTTCAGCTCAGTGAAATGATTACAAGCTGTCACTTTAGGCCGTTACTGTTGTATCTAGATTTGAATCTTGCTTGTCCTCTGCTATATTCTGTGACAAATCAGTCTCACACAGAATCTAAAATATCATTACATACAGTACAGACCAAAAGTTTGGACACACCTGTGTGTCCAAACTTTTGGTCTGTACTGTATATTAAGATGTAAAAACTTTGATATTTTTTTAAAACACAAGCTCTATTAAAAACAATCTAAACCTAGTCCAAAACCTGCAGCTGTGATTAGAATAAAACTACTTATCCAAATTGTTTCAAATGGACCAGAAAAAAGGAAACCAGCAAAATTACTTAGGATCAAAAGTACTGAGGAGCTACTAAAGAAAACAGATTTTAGAGACTCAGTAATGAAAAACAGATAATAAGGAGACAAACACAAGGCAAATGCTCAAACCCACACAGCCTAACATTAGAATGTCTGATCATTCTGAGTGTTATATTTATTGCTTTAATGTCTTGTCAATTTTTATTTATCCAGCTACCGTACAACTGAGTAGGGAGCTTTGTTTCCTTGGAAATGAAGCTGCAGTTTATGACCTTAAATATTTTTCTTAAATGCCACAGATGCAGAGCTGACTTTATCCAAATGACACAGCATTTGACCTTTCCCAGGTTCGCCGTTTTTATCTCGTAGCAGTGGATTGTTCTGGCCCTGAAGTCAAAACGAGTTTGCATTATATTGGGGGTATTTTGAAACTGAAACTCTTTCAACTGGATCATTCATTGACTCGTTATAGAAAGACAGAAAGCTGTTTATATGATACCATTTATATATAGATGTTCAAATTTCCTCTAGTCATTAATTGAGTAAACTGAACAGGTGGAAGGTAACTTGAAAAACCTCTTTCATATTTTTTTTCCTTCTCTCTCTCATGTATTCTTTTTTTTTTGCACCTTCTCGACATGATGCTATCATAATCTGCTTATGGATGCAGCGACAAACTTCAAGATCTCACACTGCTAGAATGACATAAGGGCCTTATTGGGCTAAGATCCAATATCCCTGCACAATTTTTCAAATGTAGATGTGACCACACAAATCATTCCTTGGACTGGAAATCATCTATGAGATGAAGATCCCTGATCTACATTATTATTGTTATTTTAAAATATTTAGAAAAATATTTAAACCCTCTGCAAAGTAAGTAATCAGAGTAGTATTTCATTTAAAGTGCAGCATTTGCAGGACAGACAGACAAAGGTGATGTAATCCATCTGTATAATGAGTAACTCCATGGTCATCATTTTACCATGGGGAGGATAATATGACTCAGTCAGGATGAGTAAGAAGTTACAGTTGGGAGTTACTTTCATCATGAGAATATTAGGCTAACGTGTGATGGATGTTTGATTTTTAGCCTCCTGTCCTGTTCAATCCGAGTTTCTTTTTTTCTTTATTTACGGAAGTCGTAATAACAATCAATTTCCCCTTTTTTCTAAAGTCATTTGTATTGCCCTCTTTGGTTCTGATGATGTTTGCGGAAAAGAATGAGCTCAGATGCATTTGAGCGCTTTCCCTAATCCTGAATGGGCTTCGTCAGAGCAGAGGATGTTCACCGTGCGCAGCCGCGCGCTCTCACGCACAGACTTCGTCCGCCTCAGCAGGGAGCCTCTCTCCCCGCGCAGTTTTCGTTTTCAGCTTTGGTTGTTTGGAGGAGAGTCTGGCAGGATGGAAGCTCTCTGACCGCCTTCAGACCTCCTCACATCTCCGCTGAGCGCATCACGGTTTCCCTTAGCAACGGCGGGCACACCTGTCGAGCTTCAGGTAGGCTTTCGGTTTCTGGCAGAGCTGCGCTGTGTTTCGAAATGTTGAGTGGAAATGAAGTGGGTTTAGGAGATCTAAACGCGCTCTGAAGCTTTTTCTGATTTTCAGGCTCCAGTCATGAGAAGAGAAAGAAGCTCGCGTCCTCTGTCTGTGCTGGTCTGCTTCATCGCTCTGTGGCAAACACGGTAAGTTTCTGACGGTAGCCTATTGAGCGTTTTTAATTAATCTGAATGGATTTTTGCCTGCATGTTGCGCACAGGAGCGTTTCAGTTATAGCAAGGTAAAGGACGTGGTTTCTTACACAGTTGGATATGGTTGTTTTTTTTTTAGTTTCTCCGTGCGCTCAGAGCGCCGTGAGTTATTAGAAAATGACTCTTTAATCTCAGAGAACCGTCACAATGAAGCTCAAATCACAGAACATCCAATAAAAGCGCTGGAAGAATTTGATGTGTAGAATTAAATCTCAAAACTTCCAGGAAATTGAGAATATGGAAATAGAGCTGGTTTAATCAGACGACAGTTTATTTATTTATTTTTTCTAAAGAAAAGTGAAAGATGCATGCTATTTCTAAACAATAATTTCCAATACCTTGAAAATCCGATGTAGAAATTAATTTAATAATAATTATAAAATCATAATTATGAAATGATTATGTACTTATAATCATTTAAATTACTCCTCTCATCCTTGCCTTTTAAATAATCCTACATTACAGAAAACTAAGCACAACCCAATCTAACATAGATTCATGTTGTAACTTTCATTCACATCAGTTTGTGCTCCTTTGGGCAAGATCTGATAATATTACATATGAGCAGCATTTTGTACTACTTCTCAAATTTTGGCTAACCTCACCAGTAAATTCACAAAAACTACAATATTCTGATCTGCACTCTTCATCTTTGAAAAGAAAACTTGTCCGTGTAAGTTCGACTGCATTTCTAAGCCAAAGCGTGATGACAAAGCACCAGCTTTTCGGTTGGATTTTGGCCAATAAAGTTACCATTGCAACAAAATTCAAAATGACACCAGAAGAAATAGCATATAACTCTCTTCTGAGTCACAAGTTTTGATTAAATATAAACTGCATTAGAGCTCCTTTCCCTTTGAGCACATTAAATTTGATGGAAGAATACTACGTTGAGAAATCCATTTGGGGGTGAAGAGTATCAGCTGCTACCCAATTCTCTCCACTTATTTCGTCATCTAAGGGACTTTCTCTTTCAGTTCGTCTTGCTAAAAGTCAACACTTTATGCAGCACCAAACTGAAACCTTGTTCATTTTTTCTTACAGATTGGATACATTCAGAGCTACATTGTTTAAGATGAAAGCCAGACAGATATAAATATATATATAAATAAGAAAACCTTTCTCAAATCGAAAGCAGCATAGTACTCATCATGAGTAAATGATAACATGAATAACCCCATATTTTCTAAGTATTATTGCCTGGCGAATACAACCATTGCTTTATTGAGCCTTATACTCATTTAACTCTCATTAGATACAGTATAACTTTATGAGCCCATTTACATTAATTTGTTTCTTATGGAATCAGGATTTGTTAAATTTTTTTCAAATATTGATACTGGGTGAACACCAAGGGTCTATTCAAAGACCCGGCTATGCTTTCCACAATGAGTAGAATCAGAATATTGATTGAACAAATCGACAAGATCATGAGAAGGCTTCTGACTGTTTTTCTTTTAGATGAAAGCATCTTCATCCACTGTGATAGGGAAATAATTTGGGTTGCTTTAGTAATAACAAATACGTCAGATCTGTGTTACGTCTATTTCTAGGGTTAGACTCCATTTCAACTTAATATGTTAAAATGAGGAAGGATTGGGTAGGTTTAATTAATAAAAACTCGCATTTTTATCTTTGGTGGATATGTACCAAAGAGTTGCTAAGTAACCTACCTTTGATTCAGAGACTCCTGCTAATTACAGAGTAACATTAAACCCTTCTTCTTTCCTAAAATTATTTTAAAATTGATGCCAATTGTTTCTGTGAAGATTAAGGTGGAAAATCTGTTTGAACAGTTGGAGTCAGACTTTAGAGGACACTATAGTACAGAAATACTGTAATATAGCACTTTCAATAATATTGATGTTTTCACTACAAAAAACATCAATATCTAATGGATTTATTTAAAATGTTGAGTGTTGCTCTTCCTCATCAACAATTACATCCAGATATAAATGTTTATAGGACACCATGCTTTGTGAAATTTCTGCCTGAGTGCATTGCATTTTGGTAAGAAGTGTATTTATAAAATATGAAATACTTTTTTACATCAGATTATTAGTGTATAAATATTTGCCCTTTCAGCAGGTGAAATGTCAAAGGGTGCATGACCTGTCACATCAAATTTCGAAACAAATTATTTTACCAACATCCAACTTTTTCTCACTTTGACAGCTTCTGCAACAGGACATTTGACATTTTGGCTGTTAAATTTGTGTTTACAGAATCCTGTTAAAACGTATGAGACTTTCTTATGCATAAAGATATGTTTCTCCTATTTAGGTTGAGAGCAGTCGGTAATTCAACACAGAACTCCAAAGACATTGCAACATTCACCAAAATCTTGGACAGTCTCCTAGATGGGTATGACAACAGACTCAGACCTGGCCTTGGAGGTAAGATGCAGGCAACTGAAGCAAGTATCAAATCAAAGCAACACAGACGGAAACTGGAGAACTTTCAAGTTAATATGACTCCTCTTTGGAGAAAATGTATAATACATCTTTTTTTGCACTCAGTTCTTTTGTTTCACAAATGGTGACAAAGATATAACAATTGTATCCTGAAAAAATGAGTCATTAAATGCCCAACAATTATTTATGTTTTCATGACCATATCACCTCTGATGCAACAATTTCAGTTGAGATGGATTTTGTATCTTTGTTAAGTAACTGAGATTAAGTCCATAGTGAAGAACACTCAGTGGTGCTTTAATAAGAGCAATATTATTTATAAAGAATCAAAGTCTGCTTCTAGCTCTCAAGCTCTCCCTAGTACAACACTCAATATTCAAATAATCTGATACTAAGATCAAATTTGTAATACAGATCAGAAACAGTATTTTGAATCTACCGGTGTCAGTCACTGGGGAAAAAAAGGAGCTTTTATATTTTAGACGAAAATGTAAATTATGAGAGGATGCCTGTTGTATGGTGGAAGAGCATGCTGCAGTTCATCCTCCTTTGCGCTACAATGAAAGGATCTGCGACACCGTCAGAAAATGCCTTTATGCCCCTGTCAGCTCTTTAAAGACAGCATTTTAAAAATAAATCTGCCTGCAGGTGAACCTATTGGGTTCTCTGCAGCTCTGAGTGTAATGAGCTATGCTTCTGTGTATCTCAAATCTGAATAATTTGTTCAGTGAGAACATCCGTCTGGGTTGGAAATAATAAAACACATTCACTGAGGCTGGTGGACTTTGGGCCTGGAATGATTGAGCTCATTTAGTTTGAACAGTTTCTCTTATTGGACTCGATGTCTAAGATTTGATGCTCCGGAAACAGAAAAACAGAAAAACAGGGATGAATGGGGATCATTGCCTTCTCTCTGAAGGCAAAGAAAATTGAATTTAATGCATGAAGGCAACAGTTTAACCATTAGGTAACATGTAAAGACAAATGATAATGCTGGATTTTAGCTTGGGGTATAACAGAAAAGGCTGAAAATTTCATTTGCACACCACATTTTAGATTTAATTTTGAAAAAAAAAAAAAGAAAAACATGTAGAATTTACTTCCAATTTAAAATGATCCACTCCATTCTGTTAGTTTATTACCTGCAATCCTAACACAATACATAAACGCTGATGGTAGTAACATGAAAAAATGTAAGGGATATAAGTAAATTATCACTGTATGACATTGACATTATTCTGGCAAGAAAATAAATAACTGTGAAAGACTGTTCGTGTTATAACATCTAAACACACAATTTTGTTTAAAAAAAATCAAAGCAGTGTGATTGGACCATCAATCTGATTTTATTCAGACTGTTGGAGTCTTAATGTCACCTTAAGCACCACTGTGAACTGATTGCAGTAATAAAACTCTTCTTATGCTGTGATCCTTAAAAGATTTATTTAATTTTGGCAACTGAAATTTCTCCTAACAAGGTTATAGATGTAATAAAATGTCACACAAGTTTATAAAAGTGACTAACAATCCAGTGAAATAGAGAGGAGAGTCCCACTGAGTCTTAGCTCAGATTCAAAAGAAACAATCCTGGCCTTATCTGTGGTGCAGTTCCATCTCTTTACTATTTCAAGTATATTCAGGGTGCCTGGGAGTTTGCCTGACAAAAATGCATGAGTTTTGTTGACTTGTTGAACAATTTAGACTACTGTAGAAGCCTAAATTCAGTTTTTGTTCATTCAGACTTTAGGATAAGTTATGTTCATATTTCTTATTATAATTTGTTTATTTGGATAAAAATGATAACTAGTTAAATCTATTGCATAGTAATTTACTATATTTGACTACACTAAAGTCTTGAAAATTTGCATATCTAATTGGAATTAAGGATTTTAGGGTGTGACTAGCCAGAGTCAGTTGGGCAGTTGGAGTGGAGCCACACAGTTTTTTGACCTCACTCTCTTTCCTTTTAAATTGTCGTTTCTCTTTATTTTTCGTGGAAAGGTAACCTTTGTACCGTTTTTATTATTACTTCTGAAGTAAACCATTCAACTATATTAAGAGGATCCAGTCCCTTTTTTTTGGTTTTGTCGTTTTCGTCATCAAGTGGACCGAATGGGAAAGACGGAGAGCGTCAAGCTTATGGCTTCATTATTTAGGAAATTACAACTACGTCTTTTGTGTTGTCTTGGGAGGTTTATTTCTGCTCAAGCTGTTGAGTGATTGATGTATGGGTGGCTGAAAACCTTTGAAACTTTGTTGTCTGAGAATTTTCAATTATTTCCCCTTTCCAGACCGAGTGACAGAAGTAAAGACAAACGTCTATGTGACCAGTTTTGGACCAGTGTCTGACACAGATATGGTAAGTCTTTCAACACTATTATTGTACTATGAAACGCATAGGTTTTTTTCTTTCACTTTTAATCATCACAAAAATAGTTACAGGTATAAAACTAAACGGTGTGCCCAAGCAGAGTTAACTGCCTAAGCAAACTGTTAATTGTCTCTGTGGTGCAGTCCACGAATAGTATTTGTGTCCTTTATTAGAACCGTCTTACCACAATCAACACAAGCTGTTGTTTGTCTAGAAATTCTGATTTTGGTTCAAATAATCCGCTATAAATCTCCCGCCAGTCTTCCTGAGCCAGTTTGGATGTGATTATTCACATTCAGATAAAATCTCCCAGACTGAAACACAGACAGAGAGAGAGGTAGCTGTCTGTACTGCTGGTCCTGTTGCCATTGGAAACTCAGCCAATCCAATCAGAAGAGCGCCGACATGGCAAAGGTTAGAGTGTGTTATTAAAATGATATCTGAACATCCACCTCCATCCAGCTCTGATACACAGCTGCTGATCTGTCACATTTTAATATATGGCCGGTCATTATTGTTTACCAGCTCCAAACCTGCTGCATGGTTTCATCTAAGCCTGACACAAACGAAGGGATTTGTTTCCAGTCGGATGGAATGGTTTTTTGATATTCTGTACTGTATATCAAAGCCCTCTGAAGATCTTTGCTCCTCAGAGACTTAGAATCTCAGGGATATAGATTTTATTCACAAAGTTTCACTCATCCCAACATTTTTGACTGGCTTCCTGGAATGAAATGTAAGAATTGGTGCATTTTCACAAGTGACAACATGAAGTATCTTAGATTCAGATTCTAGCAGTGATTTCAAGTTTTTGTGATTTGACTGATAACATGATTTGACACTACTGCTGAAAGTTATTTGGCTTCAAGTTAGGGAGACCCTTCACTTTGCAGCTCCATTTCATAAAAATGCATAAAAGCCATCCTCCCTGCCTTAAAAGCCTTTCCTTTTGCTTTCCACTACAATCTGAGCCCATTCTCTGAGCCCACCTGGTTCTCCTCAAATATTTAAGTGACACAGAGCACAAAGATGGAAGTGGCTGTGTTCAAGACTGCACCTTCAAAGGAAGAAGAGTGTCTCAT
Organism: Xiphophorus hellerii; assembly: GCF_003331165.1. Classification (NCBI taxonomy): domain Eukaryota; kingdom Metazoa; phylum Chordata; class Actinopteri; order Cyprinodontiformes; family Poeciliidae; genus Xiphophorus; species Xiphophorus hellerii. Next base: position 13,442,838 of record NC_045690.1, on the reverse strand, counting down.
ATTTAATACATGCCCATGTCTCCATCAAAATTGCAGCAGATAATTGCACTTCACCACTGTGTGTATTTCCTCTCTGTGTCTCTGATAGTTGCGCTCTGATACACATCCTTCAGATTGGATGCTCCCCCGCTGATCTTTCTGCATGATTGTTTGTGGATGTTTGTCTTCGCTGGTTTATTTGAGCTCATCAAAAAGCAGACATGCAGAGTTGCTTTGGAAAGCTAACCAGGAAATTGCTGCATTTTCTCAGTGACACAGGGATGCCTCTGCTAATTACATAGCTAAGGCTTTGTGGAAAACAATGCATGTTACATGTATACTTACAATATATACAATGAAGAGAGGAGAGCTGTGTGGTTGGTGGATATTTTTTCATCTCAGTGAACAACTGTGAACATCCTCGGTCATCTCTAAGAAAAAAAAGGCCTTCAGGATTTGAATTGGTAGCAGACGGGTTAGAGGCAAAATCTTGTTTATCTGATGATAATAGATACTTTGCCAACTGTGTAATACCATATGAACTAATTTTTCCATTAAAATCTCATTTGTAGTATTATTTCAGACTGGAGAACTAGTAGTACACAACCATGTATGAAAGAAAAAGTCAAAAATGTAAGGTAATATTTTAAAATCGAGACTCTCAAAGCTGCAAAAAACAACCAAACCTCTCACTGTGCAGTTTGGTACAGTTTTGTACCAAAGTTTGTCTCTGAAAGTTACTGCTGGATCTGATGGACCCATTTGAAAACAAATTTAGTTCCTGCTGAAGTACTGTGGACTAATAAGAGGAAACGGAGCGAACTGCAGATGCTTCCACTTAGATGGAGGGGAAGGTCTCTGTGATTTTGATGTAAACCTGGGATGGCACTCGCCTCAGGCAACAGCTGGATCTGACACTGACAGATGTGGCTGGACCCACCCAGGTGTCACACGGCGTCAAGCTGCGATCTCACAATAAGCTCAGTCATGACAGAACTGGACTGAGTTCTGAAGGACATTATCAACACTATAAGATCAGGGTGTAGTTTGTTATTTTGGGTCCAAATGGACCATCTATAAATTCTAAAAGGTTATAAAAGTCCATGTAACCTGTATGTTACTAAACATTTTTTTGCATAACTGTTGGAAAAAATATAAAAAATGTTAGATTGTTTTTAGGGACATAGTTACAAACCTTTGAGTTTATACTGAATGACATCCAGCATGTTTGTCAGGCTTCTTGACATTTCACTACTTTTGCTAAACTGTTTAATTATGCAGGTCTTCCTTTGTTGGTCACTTAGAATATTGTGCCTCAGTAAAACCCAATTGCCTCTGCCCTTCTTTCAGGAATACACAGTGGATGTCTTCTTCCGTCAAAGCTGGTTGGATGAACGGCTGAAGTTCCATGGACCAATGGAGATCCTTCCTCTCAACAATCTGATGGCCAGTAAGATTTGGACCCCTGACACATTCTTTCATAATGGCAAGAAATCTGTGGCCCACAACATGACCATGCCCAACAAACTTCTGAGGATCATGGAGAATGGAACGCTGCTCTACACTATGAGGTACCTGGCTTTTCACCTCTGTTTTTCTATTTGAAGACACCAATGTCAAGTTACAAGCTTCAACTTGCTTCATTAGGGCAGAATTGTCTTTGATGGAGTGTTGGTGGTGAGCTGGTGGTGAGCTGCTTCTACATTAAAGTCAGTCTCCTACAACCTTGACACTTATTGCTGCTTTTTGTGTTTTCAGATTATTCTTCCCTGGTGCATTAATGTACTAATTCCAAATGTTAAGGGAGATTTGAGACCACAATGCAACAGACATCTTTTCTGTGCAAAATATTTTCAAGAATTGTTTTGTCATCTTAGCTCTCTGACACAATTTCACCGGGAAAAAATTTCAGATTTTTGACTGTGTTCAGATTGAAATTAGTGAAAGTGCATGGTATTTACACTTACATTATTTGACTGGGGCATTCCAGTGCCTTTAATACTTTTTTGGCGAGTCTGTTGTTGATTTACTGCTGTGTGTAGGGTCATTGTCCTTCATGACTGAGTTTGTTGGACTAATGTCCTCACATTTGACTCCAAATCCTCCATGTGTACAGTTCATTTTAACGTAATGACTAAAACATGTCCTGGTCCTTTTGTTGTAGAAGAATCCCAGCCTAGACATTCAGTCCATAGAAGGTTGGAAGTGGTATATATATACTGTATATATACTGTATATATATACAGTATATATATACTGTATATATATATATATATATATATATATATATATATATATATATATATATATATATATATATATATATATATAGATAAAAGCCACTGATATTAAGACTAGAAAACTACTAACAATGCATGGAGGATTCCATCCCAAATCCAGCACCCTGAGACTGTACACGAGCCGCAAGGAAGGAGGCAGAGGACTAGTGAGTGTGAGAACCACAGTCCAGGACGAAACAACTAAGATCCATAAATACATCAGGGACAAAGCCCCAACAGACAATGTGCTCAGTGAATATCTCAGACAACAGGGAACGGAGGTTGAGGTGCCAGAGATACCATCATGGCAGGACAAGCCCCTACATGGGATGTACCACCAGCAAATAACCCAAGTGGCTGATATCAGTAAATCCTACCAATGGCTGGAAAAAGCTGGACTCAAGGACAGCACAGAGGCCCTCATCCTGGCCGCCCAGGAACAGGCCCTAAACACCAGAGCAATAGAGGCCCAGATATACCACACCAGACAAGACCCAAGGTGTAGGTTGTGCAAGGAGGCCCCTGAGACAGTCCAGCACATAACAGCAGGGTGCAAGATACTGGCAGGGAAAGCGTACATGGAACGACATAACCAAGTTACAGGCATAGTGTACAGAAACATCTGTGCAGAATATGGACTGGAAACCCCGAGATCAAAGTGGGAAACACCCCCAAAGGTGGCGGAGAACGCCAGAGCTAAGATCCTGTGGGACTTCCAGATCCAGACAGACAAAATGGTAATGGCGAACCAACCAGACATTGTCGTAGTGGATAAACAACAGAGGAAAGCCGTTGTGATAGATGTAGCAATACCAAGCGACTACAACATCAGGAAAAAGGAGCACGAGAAACTAGAGAAATACCAGGGCCTCAGGGAGGAACTGGAGAGGGCCTGGAAGGTGAAGACCACAGTGGTGCCTGTGGTCATCGGGGCCCTCGGGGCAGTCACCCCCAAACTGGACCAATGGCTACAACAGATCCCAGGAACAACATCAGACATCTCAGTCCAGAAATGTGCAATCCTTGGCACAGCCAAGATACTGCGCAGAACCCTCAAGCTCCCAGGCCTCTGGTAGAGGACCCGAGCTCAGAGGATAAGAACCACCCGCGGTGGGTGAGAAGGGAAAATTTATATATATATATATATATATATATATATATATATATATATATATATATATATATATATATATATATATATATACAGTACAGACCAAAAGTTTGGACACACCTTTCTAATTCAATGGGTTTTCTTTATTTTCATGACTATTTATAAGGCAAGAAATCCCACTTATTAACCTGACAGGGCACACCTATGAAGTGAAAACCATTTCAGGTGACTACCTCTTGAAGCTCATCAAGAAAATGCAGAGTGTGTGCAAAGCAGTAATCACAGCAAAAGGTTGCTACTTTGAAGAAATTAGAATATAAGGGGTATTTTCAGTTGTTTTACACTTTTTTGTTTAGTGCATATTTCCACATGTGTTATTCATAGTTTTGATGCCTTCAGTGTGAATCTACAATGTCAATAGTCATGAAAATAAAGGAAACTCATTGAATTAAAAGGTGTGTCCAAACTTTTGGTCTGTACTGTATATATTAACTTTGGTGTAGTTTCTGATCCATAAAGCATAAATATATTTTATCAAAATGGATTTCCTTAATCATAGTTTTATGCACTAAAAGCACAATCTTGCTTGTTGATCTTGCAGGAAGTATCCCAGTGAGTATGGGTTGTTTGCTCAGACAGACTCCATCTGTTTGCCAAAGGCATCTACTGACCTTAAAGGTGGCAACAGATCTGGGTTCTTTCAGTCTGATAGAGCTAATTTAAGGACTTCACCCATCAGCTTGTAGCTTCACTTCAGTTGACTTCCACCTAATTTGCTTGTTGCCAAGCAACTGCAGATGTTTATAATGGTCTGGGCTCCACAACGACAACATCTCGCTAAAACATAACCAATTTTGAAGTTATATTTAGTTATCTTTATGGACTCATAGTTGTACTGTACTTCATAAAAAGTTTACATATCTACATGACACTGCAATCTTTTCTGCAGTTAGTCAGTTGCAATTTCATTATGATACCCAATTACATTAGGATACAGGTCTTCTGGTGTATGACACAAACTCCCAAACATGCTTTATGAAGATATTTATGTTTTTTGCCAGGTTAACAGTTCAAGCTGAGTGTCCCATGCATCTGGAGGACTTCCCCATGGACTCACATTCATGTCCTCTTAAGTTTGGCAGCTGTAAGTGTTAAAATCTGCAGAATCAAACTCATATAAAAAATGGATAGACAGATGGATGAATGGATTTTCAGTCTTTAGCCATGGTGATTAGAAATGACTAATCACCACAGTCATTTCTAATTGGTTTCGGTTTCTATTATCTCTGCATCAGATGCCTACACAAAGACAGAGGTAACTTACATCTGGACAAGAAATGCCTCCCAGTCAGTAGATGTAGCAGATGATGGGTCGAGGCTCAACCAGTATGACTTGGTTGGACAGACTGTTGGAAAGGAGACCATTAAATCCAGCACTGGTAGGCACATAATCAGACAAACAAAGACTATCAAAAACACTCAAACTGGTGATTCCTACATTGGTTTCTGTAGTACTGTGAACTCATAATCTGATCTTTTATGGTCTGGTCTTTTATACATTACAAATTCATGTAAATAATGCAATTCAGAAAAGTTCTTTAATCAAAATTTTATGCTTTTGGCAGTGTAATTTATTCACCAGTTCATCGTTGGTATTCATTTCATGCAGTTTTATGTTCCAAATATTTTATATACTCATCCACCAGCCAGTGTGGGTGGACCACATGGTGGGAGGAGAAGCGATCTTCATACCATATCTTCATTTGCGTTGGAGGTGTTTCGATTTCAGATTTCACAGTTACTGAAGTGTTTTCTTTTAGCCACTTTCCTTCAATGGGATTAAATCGACTTCTTTTCAAGTGTTGTAGCAAACAAGAAGAATGAAGGCTGGAGATAATCCCAATATGTATTTAACTCAGCAGGCAGAAAATAGCCCTGTCAGTTTTCTGCAAACCGTAGTTATAAATGCAGCAAACACTCCAACGAGTAAAGATCAAATACAACATTTGTATTCTTGTGAATACAAGTATATCAAAACCAGGTGATAATAAATAAATGATAACTATCCTCTGCATGATTTTCCTCTTTGTTCTTCACATGAATATATCATTATGTAAAGTGAACCTGTTCCTATGACTCTCAGGTGAATACACAGTGATGACGGCTCATTTTCACTTAAAGCGGAAGATTGGATACTTTGTGATCCAGACGTATTTGCCCTGCATCATGACAGTTATCCTATCCCAGGTTTCCTTCTGGCTCAACCGGGAATCAGTGCCTGCTAGAACTGTGTTTGGTGAGTATTTGAGACTTTGAATCTGTTATTTAAGTGAAATAAAGGATTTCAAGATTGCAAACACTTTGGAGATCCTGACCATCAAAAGAGGTGAAAAAAATAAATAAATGTCAGAATCAGATTAATTCAAGATCTTAATGTCTGTATTGCTTCACAAATCTTGGTGATAGTGAATCAAAAGCAAAGGAGATGTAGAGGCTTAAACCCTATTCAATTTCTTCCTAAAAATTTGAATGTGCATGGTTATATTCAGAGTGAACATGAAAGAGAAAGCACATTAAAACCCTTTACAATCGTGTCTACAAAAAGAGTGTGCACAGCAGGAAAGCAGAACAGCAGCAGCTGCAGTCGTTGTCTGAATCTCAACACCAACTATTCAGATAAAGGTTGAGTGTTAACTCAGTTCTGTTGTGGAAATGTCAATTTTCCACTTAATATTTAAAAATTTTATGGATGTAAACTATGGAAAACTAGACTTGAAAAATAAATGCAGACAACATTCAATTTCATGGCATTTTATTTCTCTTAAGTAAATAGTTCTTATCTTCGTATAAAATAACTACATCCACATTCCAATATAAATATCTCTGTGTGTGGGGGTGGAGGCATGGGGGTGTGTTGGGGTGTGTTTGTGTGTGTGGTGAAATATGGTTCATAGCTGCAAGGAAACATATAGAATTGGACATTTTTTAATCTTTTTTTGCACTTTAACGTGACTGCCGGGTCAAATTGACCCGAACAGTATCTATGTAAAATGTAGACCTAGGGGTTGGTACAAATGTGTAAAATGAATACATTTTCAATTTATATGTAGAATGCACCTATTAAGACAAATAGAAAAAGTTTCATGCAAAAAAAAAATACTACCAACTATTTTTTAAAGATTTTTAAACTTTAAAACGGGTCAATTTGACCCGGAACATAACAGGAGGGTTAAGATCAGGGAGCATGACAATTTGATCTGCAGCACACCACCAACTTCACCTCTAAATGATTTCCCAAAGTACTCCCTGATCAGATGTGTCTGTCTGTTATGGGTCTTAGTCCAGTTATTCGTTTATATGTTTAAACCCTTGTTTAGTGAATTAATCTGTTCTTAGAATCAAAGATCTTGTTTTCCAAAAGTTTCCTGGCCAACATGGGCAGCAGCACAGAAACAATGTTGCAGCTGTGAAACATTACACATTATACACTGTAAGAAAGAAACATGAAATAGATGATATGTTGGTGTTTGGTTACAGAAATTTAGAAACACTCTGGGTCTTCTGTGTTGGAATTTGGGGTCTATATTTTCTGGGTGCATTTGCCAGGGAGCATATAATAAACTACTCAGTTCATTTTATGTTTCTTTTCAGGAGTAACCACAGTTCTCACAATGACGACCCTGAGTATTAGTGCCCGTAACTCTCTGCCAAAGGTGGCCTACGCTACTGCCATGGACTGGTTCATTGCAGTCTGCTATGCATTTGTCTTTTCTGCTCTCATTGAGTTTGCCACTGTTAACTACTTCACCAAGCGAGGCTGGGCTTGGGATGGAAAAAGTATTGTCAATGACAAGGTAAGTGCATTCATATGAAAAAATTGTGGACACCCCATTAAATGTCATGTGTTATTTCACCCATATCATAGTCAGATTCAATCATAGATAGTAGGTAGGAGCTTCTTAAAGAGACAGATGTCCAATTTCAAGGTGTCAAATTTCAAAGTCAAATTTCTATTAAATTAGCTTTGATATTTACATCATTTTTATAATATCTAAGGGTAGGACAATTACTTGATTGTGCTATAAAATAGCAATATTTGCCCGGAAAGTACATAATATTGCCGCTTTCACATCTTGCAGACTGTTATTGGGTTGAGCTTTCTTGAAAACACATCTCAGCATGTTGGCAGATGTTTTAAATGTCCATTACTTGCAAGCCTTTTTTTCTGGAGAGTGGAATGATTCATTTCAAATTCTTCTCAGACCTTTTTAAAGTCCTTTCCAGGCCTTTTTCTATTTTTCCATGGTGTTCACTATCACTTCAATAACCAAACTAAACATCTGAGCTTTAATTAGGAGAAATCAATTTCAAAATACTAGGCAACAATAATCAACCGAAATGCAATCAAATTTCATGTGATTGCATTTATGTACCCTTTTTAAATTTTACGTGTGGAGGTATCCTCACCAAAACTCCTTTTACAAATGTTTTAGAAGTGCTTTATTTTGGTTTCCATTTTTTAGTTATGCAACTTAATCTCCTAGTTTTACACCATTAAACTAGAAGATTAAATTCAGATTGAACTGGAAAAAAAAAGATCAAATCAAGACAAAAAAATCTATTCCAATCTATTGCATTCATTAATAAATAAGTAACATACCTTTTTTTCATAGTTTTAAATTTCTTCAACTGTTTTAATCTACCTGCAAAAAAAGGAAGCGACTGTCAAGAAGGAGAAGAACACCTACGCTGTAGCTGTGGCAAACTACAAGCCCAACATCACTAAAGACTCAACACTGCCCACCATCTCCAAGTGCACTCTGAACGAGCCCAACAAGATCACAGGAGGAATGAAGCCCGAGCAGAACAAGAAAACCTTCAACAGCGTCAGCATAATCGACCGCATCTCCCGTATTATGTTCCCTGTGTTGTTTGGCACCTTCAACCTAGTCTATTGGGCCACTTACCTGAATAGAGAAAAAGTAATCAAAGACCTGGATCCATCTAAATGAACAGCAAGGGCCCAGCACAACAACACGTCACACATTCAGGACAACAACGCTTAATTACAGCTGCTTTGGTTACATAAATCTACCTTCTCATTACTGGACACAGTTTTCAGCCAGTATAGATACACATTTCTAAATAAGTTTAGAGCACACAGAATTTTCATGAAATCTTTTTTTAAAGATATATTATGATGTAATCATATAAAATACAGCATAAACCAGGATAACTGAAATGCTGCAGGGTATAGTGTTCTGCAGTTCCCCTCAGGTTCAAAGAGGCATTTTCTCTTCACCTTTACTAAGTTTACAAAAGCTCTTAGAAAAATGGCTGTCCACAATCTGCTTGGAACCAATCAGCAGAGAGATGAGGTAATCAGATGTTTATGATATCAGATGAGCTGCGCAGTTTATGGGAATGAGCATTCCAAGAAAAAGTACTACAATAATCACAAATAGCTGAATATTTTTTCAAATACTGTGTAAACACACTCAGACATATATATTGATATAAAGTTTAGCCCAAATATTTACATACACTTTATGAAATGAAGCTGCATGGTGGCACACTTGTTAACACTATAACACAGGTTTGCCCAGTCTCAGTTTTTTTTTATGCATGGAGTTTGCATGTTCTCCCTGTGCATGGATGGGTTCTCCCCGGGTACTCCAGCTTCCCCCCACATTCCAAAAACATGACTTTTTGGTGAATTGGTTACTCTAAATAGCCTCTATAAATGTATATGTCTGTGTGTTATTTGTCCTGTTTGTCTCTGTGTTGCCCTGTGATGGACTGGTGACTTTTTCCAGGGTGTACTCCCCCCAGGCTATCAATCCAGCTCGATGACTGCTGGAGGTAGGCACCCCCAGATCCTGCAAGGATAGGTGGGTACAGATAATTGATAGATGTGATAAATGACGTATAATAATTTTTTCTCACTGTCTCACATTAACACCAAATTTTCTTGTTTTTGATCAGTTTAGATATATAGCACCAACATAGCACCAATTCTATAATGCTGATTCACAACATATGCCATGTCAAAGCACTTTACAAAATAGACAAATTCCATTGATTGACAGAAATATAAAGTCAAATCACTCCATCACATAGACAGATTTAAAGTTAACTACAATAACTGTTTGATCCTACAAAAACAAAGCAGTAAAGTTCAGTTTATTAGGTCAATTGGTAAAACGTTTTCTATGAAAGGAAACCTAGGCAATTGCTTCAAGTTGTTAACTTTGCAGAAATCACTCATACATGTGGGGAAAGTGGAAAGGAAAACTCCCTCATGTACACCCTGAGATCATGGGGTCAAGGCATCCTAAGCTTCTGATTTCTTAATGTACAACATTTGAATTAAACAGAAAAACACATGAGGATGTGTGTCAAGGCAACATCTCAAACACACTGTGTCAAAATAAATTAGCCAAGATTTATTTTGGCAGATTTATTTTTGCCAACATAAATCAGTCGAGATATTAGTAAGAGAGTACTTACTAATATCTTGTAAGTACATTAGTAAGCCAAGATATTAATAAGAGAACTATGGATGTTCCTAAGTTTGGTCCTTCCATGGGTACAATTTTGAGATTCTTGAAGATGTCATGTTGTAGAAAACAGATTGAAACAATTATGTAAGTATAAACACCATGGATGTCCAGCCATTATGCTGTTCCCAGAGGAAAACATGTTGTGGTGCTAAATGTTTGAATCAAACGTAGAACACATTTTGTAAAGATGGTGACTAAAGTAGCTAATAGTGGTTTTTCCACAATGAAACTCATCTTTTACTCCATGGGCTGCGAGGCTACTCAGAGAGGAAGAAGTCAAAACTCAAAAATCAAAATAAAAAAGTTCACAGTGTGCAAATACACTCAGGGACAAAAATCTTAATTAGTGGAGATGTGCTTTTGTCTGATGAACACTAAATGGAAAGATGCCCAATGATTAAAATGTCGATTATTACATTTGGAAGAAACGAGGGAATAGAAGGGGAGGAAAATAGCATTATGTGGGAATATGTCATGAATTACGGTGCGGTGTTGGTGGTGAGGCAGACGCAGCGGACCCAGGTATGATGAATGATGAATTTTAATGATAAATAAGTCCGGGAACAAGCAGCAGGCACGAGGAAACACAGAACGACGAAGAAGCTAACATTGACGTTGACGAAACATTGACGAGGACCCGACGAGGAACAAGGAACACAGGTGGAGTTAAATACACGGGAGGGTAATCACAGAACGAGACACACCTGGGAACAATCAAGGGGAGGACAGGACAACGAAGAGACTCAAGGACACAAAAAACTCTAACTAAACACGGAAAAACACAGATCCTGACAGTACCCCCCCCTCAAGGGCGGCTACCAGACGCCCAAAAAAAAAAAACCACAACAAGGGTGGGCGGAGGGGCGCCGGATGGGGGGCCAGAGTCCAGAAAAAACAAAAACACAACAAGGGTGGGCGGAGGGGCGCTGGACGGGGGGCCAGAGTCCAGAAAAACAAAAAACTACCCACCATCGTGGGCGGAAACACAAGAAGGGCCAAGAGTCCATAAACAAACAAAAAACTACCCACAGGGTGGGCGGAGGCAAAGGAGGCAGGAACCACGGAGGTGGTCCGGTGGTCGTCCGCGGCGGCGGGAACCACGGAGGCGGTCCGGCGGCCGTCCGCGGCGGCGGGAACCACGGAGGCGGTCCGGCGGCCGTCCGCGGCGCTGGAGGCGGGAACCACGGAGGCGGTCCGGCGGCCGTCCGCGGCGCTGGAGGCGGGAACCACGGAGACGGGAACCCCGGAGGCGGGAACCACGGAGGTAGTCCGGCGGCCGTCCGCGGCGCTGGAGGCGGGAACCACGGAGGCGGTCCGGCGGCCGTCCGCGGCGCTGGAGGCGGGAACCACGGAGGCGGTCCGGCGGCCGTCCGCGGCGCTGGAGGCGGGAACCACGGAGGCGGTCCGGCGGCCGTCCGCGGCGCTGGAGGCGGGAACCACGGAGGCGGTCCGGCGGCCGTCCGCGGCGCTGGAGGTGGCGATGAGTCCCGGGGACCGCCCACAGACGGCGACGACGAGCCCCCCGAGGCAGGGTCTCTGGTGGAGCACAGGGGGTCTCGGTCGGAACGCTGGGGGTCTCGGTCTCGGGTGGAACGCAGGGAGTCTCGGTCTCGGGTGGAACGCAGGGAGTCTCGGTCTCGGGTGGAACGCAGGGAGTCTCGGTCTCGGGTGGAACGCTGGAGGTCAGGGTCTCTGGAGGAACGCTGGAGGTCAGGGTCTCTGGAGGAACGCTGGAGGTCAGGGTCTCTGGAGGAACGCTGGAGGTCAGGGTCTCTGGAGGAACGCTGGAGGTCAGCGTCTCAGGAGGAACGCAGAAGGTCAGGGTCTCAGGAGGAACGCAGAAGGTCAGGGTCTCAGGAGGAACGCAGAAGGTCAGGGTCTCAGGAGGAACGCAGAAGGTCAGGGTCTCAGGAGGAACGCTGGAGGTCAGGGTCTCAGGAGGAACGCTGGAGGTCAGGGTCTCAGGAGGAACGCAGAGAGTCTGAGTCGGAACGCAGAGAGTCTCGGAAGGAACACTGAGAGTCTCGGAAGGAACACTGGGAGTCTCGGAAGGAACGCCGGCTGGAACGCCGGCTGACTCGGCCTCGGGTGCGCCGGCTGGAACGCCGGCTGACTCGGCCTCGGGTGCGCCGGAGCGAAGCCTTGGAACCGGCCGCGGAGGCGAGCCGCAGCGAAGCCTTGGAACCGGCCGCGGAGGCGAGCCGCAGCGAAGCCTTGGAACCGGCCGCGGAGGCGAGCCGCAGCGAAGCCTTGGAACCGGCCGCGGAGGCGAGCCGCAGCGAAGCCTTGGAACCGGCCGCGGGGGCGAGCCGCAGCGAAGCCTTGGAACCGGCCGCGGGGGCGATCCGCAGCGAAGCCTTGGAACCGGCCGCGGGGGCGAGCCGCAGCGAAGCCTTGGAACCGGCCGCGGGGGCGAGCCGCAGCGAAGCCTTGGAACCGGCCGCGGGGGCGAGCCGCAGCGAAGCCTTGGAACCGGCTGCGGGGGTGACAGCTCCGGAAGGCGACGAGGGGCCGGGTCCACCGGCGGCTCACGTCGCTGTCTCCGGGCTGACCGTGGAGGTGGCGGCTCCGGAAAGCGACGAGGGGCCGGGTCTGCCGGCGGCTCACGTCGCTGTCTCCGGGCTGACCGTGGAGGTGGCGGCTCCGGAAAGCGACGAGGGGCCGGGTCTGCCGGCGGCTCACGTCGCTGTCTCCGGGCAGACAGCGGAGGAGGTGTTTCCGGAAAGCGACGAGGGGCCGGCTCCACCGGCGGCTCACGTCGCTGTCTCCGGGCAGACAGCGGAGGAGGTGTTTCCGGAAAGCGACGAGGGGCCGGCTCCACCGGCGGCTCACGTCGCTGTCTCCGGGCAGGCAGCGGAGGTGGTGTTTCCGGAAAGCGACGAGGGGCCGGCTCCACCGGCGGCTCACGTCGCTGACTACCCGGACGGAGGAACCGACGCGGGCCGAATCCGGGGGGCGCCAACACCAGTCTTGTCCCTCGGAAAAGCTCCCGCTGCAGCTCGGCGAGAGCGTCAGCCAGCGCCCTGTCCTCCCTGCCGGATCTCCGCCTCCGCACTCCAGCTGGGTCCATAATAGCAGCCTCACCTTTCGGTCGGGTCGGGTCCTACTGTCATGAATTACGGTGCGGTGTTGGTGGTGAGGCAGACGCAGCGGACCCAGGTATGATGAATGATGAATTTTAATGATAAATAAGTCCGGGAACAAGCAGCAGGCACGAGGAAACACAGAACGACGAAGAAGCTAACATTGACGTTGACGAAACATTGACGAGGACCCGACGAGGAACAAGGAACACAGGTGGAGTTAAATACACGGGAGGGTAATCACAGAACGAGACACACCTGGGAACAATCAAGGGGAGGACAGGACAACGAAGAGACTCAAGGACACAAAAAACTCTAACTAAACACGGAAAAACACAGATCCTGACAGAATATTGATACAAAATCTCAAAACATCAGTCAGGAAGTTAAGGTTTGGGTGCAAATGGGCCTGACAACGAGGCAATGACTGAGTCATGTTGCCAAATTAATCATAAAGTGTCTTAAGTAGATAAAGTTACTGATTTGGAGTGTTCATTACAAAGCCTTGATTTCAACCACTTAGTAGATTCTAAGTGGTTGAAAAGGCACGTATGAACAAAGTGGGTTACAAACTTGGCTCAGTTACATTGGTTCTGTCATGAAGAATTACAACACAATATCATGAGAAACATTTTTACATAGTTAGGTTTAAAAGAAGGTAATTATAACAAATAGAAAAATATAAATTCCCTCTTTAAACTGTCTTACTTGTAATTCAAAAATCTTACAAATAAAAATGATTTTGCTTTTCCTAACTGACCTGAAATAAGAACTTTAGTCAGATTTTATATCAGTGAGAACAAAATGTTATGTTTTTATTCAGTGCATTTAAGTATCTGGTTACAACTGTAATTTGGTCCAGAACCGCTGCCTGGTGGAAATGTTGCTATCAGTGTGTTTTTAGGAGGTGGCAGTGGACTAAAGAGATTCCCTTTAAAATGATGTTCATAAATAAAACGCACACATATCAAACTTTAACAACTAGTTGAACACTTGCACATCAATACCTGCCCCTACTTTCTCAGAGGACAGAAGAGTTTTTCTCATCCATTGTAGTTGGGACTATACTGAAAATTTAACAACAATAATAGGCCTTATAAACCTTAGTAATAAGTACTAAATAAAAGTGATACTTTGAGAACTGTAAAAAGAGAAATCAAAGGGTTTACATATTGTAGCAGTAATCCAACAAAGTTTTCATTCAACATCAGACTTAAGTATAATAGGTTTTCACTTCTGCTGACACTTTCAGATGAAGTGTGGTAGAAATAGCTTTGGAGACTTCACTGTGTTACAGTTTGTACAGCTGTTTGATGTAGCAAAGCAGTTGAAACCAGCTTACAAATCATCTGTTCGCTTATGGCTAGCTAATACCTGCAACTCAGTTGAAACGTAAACATATTATAGATTCAAATGCAGTGTGGATGAACTTTATATGTTGGTAATGGGCCAAAAGAATGATGTTTTCTCTACATATGGAGGTTACCTCTGTAAGCGTGAAGGTCCATATGTCTTTGTTTCTTGTTAACAAGTGGTGAGCGGATAGTAAATCAGAGTGATTGGTTAATTGTGGCTTAATCTGTAGTAGTAACAGTATTGTTCCATTTCGTTCCCAACCTCCTATGATCTTTACCCCCCAAATTTAACATTTTCCAGAGTGTCCGTTTAACAGAGAACCCTGAAATGGAACCTGAACTTGCTGGAGGGACCGAATGTCATTTCTAACCTGGGAACACTTTAGGATCCCCATGAAAAGGTCCAGGAATAAGCTAAATTCAAAAAGGGGGATTAATTTGTGATATCCAACAGAGATTTGACAAGGAAGCAAGTTCTTTCAAGTGAAAGTCATTACGGGGAAACAGAGTACTTGACATCTTGTGCTTCAAGAAACAATGGTCAAAGGTAGCATGATTGCCTCTGGAAAAACTGCTCAGAGTCTACAAGCCAACAGTTACTTTGAAGATGTAGAAATCACTGGTACTAATGTGTTTTAAGCCCTGATTTATTTTCTAAATACTGCTCAGGCAATTTGAGCATGTGCCTTAATCAACCAGCAAAAGAGTGCTTAATGAAATTCTCGGCTGTCTGGCAGTGGATTTTAAATTTTGACTTCATGTTTTGTTGCATTCAATGTCTAGTATAATGCATATCCAAGTATTTTACTTTAATTTAATAATTGATGTTAAGTCCTCGTTTCCATTTACGTAAGACAAGAAAAGAACCTTGTTGTGGGTGGAAGACAGTGTCCTTCACAGTTAGGCAGATTCCAAAGCTGGTTAAGGATTTCTATGTGACATCACTTCTCCCAGTGATGTTTATATTGCCATTTTGGATGTCAGCATGCCAACATAAAAAGGGTAAGACAAACTGTCAAGAATGTTTCTTAGTTTTAAGTGAGACAGGACAATGTGTTGCTGTGATGCCAATATTGAATTATCGAGAAGATCCATCTTCAGTTTTCACTGCCAAACAGAAAGATGCTAAAGAGGAGGAGTACTTATGAAGTTGCCAGAGTTTAGTAATCCCAATACCTCATCACCATGTCAGGTATTTTTGCTTGGTAAAATAAGCTAAATTACCCAGCCTGCAGGATAGACCAAAGCTGAGAACAGGCCTAACTGAAGCATTACAAACACTTTACCTTCACTAATTGTCTTTTTGGCAGTGCTGTGCTTGTAATCCAGAAATCTGATTCAAGCATCTAACTCTCGGCAGCAAATAAACAATGTCTACAAAATAGTCATCTTTTCTATCTGAATTAGATTGTTTTACAGCAGCACAGCTAGTGTCTGTCCCAAAATTTTATTTCACTGCTGTGGTTATCAAATCAATATTTATAGTGAAGGTAGATAGTTTATGTTATGTAACAAGTTCTGCAGTTCTGCAAAAAAGCATTTCCCCCTTTACGGATTTTTTGTTTTTGTTTCTTCTCACACTTTCATATTTCTAATTATAAGACTGATTTTCATATGGAAAACAGTTTTCAACCAACAATGTTAAAAACAGCATTTAGGAACACAGCTATCTAAGCTGAACCCCCGTGTTACAGGAGCTATTTTCAAAGAAGAGTTTGTTAAAATTTCTGCACAGTGATGTAAAAGAATAATTGCCAATTGCTGTAAATGTTACCAGTGACAGAATCACTAGGTAGATTCAAACAGTCATAGAACCTGGCTTAAAAAGGCACACAGTTTAAATCTATAAGAGGGTAAATACTTTTTGACAACACAGTATATCATGTGACATAAGCTGTGCTACTTATAGATGTGATAACCAATGAAATAAGATTGAATATTTTGTTGTGTTGCTGTAAGATGTTCTAATCTCTCAGGAAAGAAAAAAAATACATGTGGAAAACATGTTTTTCACAGTATTTCCCAATGGCACAGCTGCAGATCCTCTGTCTGCACTTGTGGCTTTTGTATTTTTATGTATCTGTTAACACTTGCAGGGATGACATGGACCCAGTTTTTCTAGATGTAACGATCTAGTTTTTTCTCCAACATCTGTGCTGTAACAGTCTAGTGTTAATAGAAGTTTGAGCTTACTCTTGTCACCTCCTTACTTTCTATGAAGAAAACAATGATGTCATGCTACAAATGCCATAATAACAAACCAGGCTTTGAAATTTCTTCACCACACCAACAATATGTTTATTTGGTAATTTCTGCTCTTCTCTCTGCTTCAACTGTTGCAAATCAATGTGTGCTATCTTAGTAGTTTAGTTTTGTATAATGCATACTTTTTCATGAGGCAGCAGAAAGTGAAAAGTGTAGTAAAAATCAATAAGATGTTGGCTCATTGGGTCACAGTAATGTAGCCCTGGATTACCAATTTTGTTTTGGTAATTCTTTTAAGACCTCACTGCTCAGCCTGTAGCTTTTTCAAAGCACATGCTATCCATCTTTCCTTCCCTAGTTTTAAGTTGCATACTACGAAAGATTGTTCTGATTGGATGCACGTGTTTGTTTCTATGAAATTTGTACTTGCTGTCTTGATGTTTGTCTTTGTGGTGTCATTGTTTTTGTTTATTGACATTATTCTATAAAAAATGTAGCACTTAGAAGGACTTACTCTCCTATACATTCCCTTCAACAAAAGAACACTGTGTTAGCACTAAAATATATTGAACACTATGTATGTGTAAAATTGCAATCCTTTTAAATTACATTTCGTTGAAAGCAATTTTGTGCATTTATTATATGTGTAGCTATTTGAACACTGTGCTTTTGAGATACTTTACAATTTATTGGTATTTTAGAGGAGTGAAGATATTTTGTTTATGCTTGAAACTTTCTGTGTATGATTACCAAAATAGGAGTCTTTTTTGTGCTGTTGTATTTTCAAAGAAGACTAAATATTTCTGTAATAAAGATGATGCAAATAACTCAGGTTAGATATTTTTTCTTCTCAATTTTTATCTTGGTAAAAGGGAAATTTATTTTTGCCAGAATGGAAATTCTTGAAATAATGTATAACCCCTTTTCTTGTTCTCTTAATCCTACATATGTTTATCCAATTCAACATTGCAGAGAAGAAAAGTAATACAAAGTAATCTCTTGTTCATCCGGTTCTATCACTTATTGATGAACATTTCTTGATGCAGTGCCATTAGAGAAATTAGAGATCACACAGCTATCCAACTTAATCTTGCTTCTGGAAATTACCCCAGATTATTTTACTGTGCAAAAAAAACAACATTACATTTGTTTTAATTAATGATCGAAGACCTGAACATATCTCTACCATAAATACAATCATAATGATCTTTTTCTGTTAAAAGCATCTATGAATCCAGCCTGGAACCCAAGCTAAAACAGCTTAATTGAAAAGATTATTTTAATTTGATAACAGCATGTCAGTTAATTAATTAAACCTCATCAGAAGAAAAGAACCTGAGGTTTTTGGAGGTGCTCCTTTTTCAATCCACTAGAATTCCCCAGAAATACTTTTTAGATTGAAATAAATATTTAGCCAGCATTCTCCTTCTACTTTAAATCATGTTTGCTCAGGAGTGTTCAAATATATGAGAGTTGAACTTGATGAACCCAACTGAGCAGCGCTTTATCTTAACACCTTGCTGCTAAAAACTGCACAATACGCATCTTTAAATCCATTTTTGCATTACAGCATGTACAACTATTCCGACCGTGACATCCTGATCCTTGGCGTGCTTAGATCAACTGCTGAGTGTCTGCAGCTGAAGGGGCTGTAATCCATCTCAGAGCAACATCAACATCAAATCAGCACATTTACCCTTATATCTGTACTTTCCCCTCCACCTGGCTTTGATCCACACAAACATCACCTTATCCTTCCTGCTGGCCTCGCATTCAAGGAATTCAACCATCGCTCATGAACAGAAATCACTGTAAACCTGTACAGTGCATTATTTCTCTCCACAGCAGTAAATACATACTGCAGATTTACAAGGAGAAGTCATGTAGAGATAATGCTGCAGCTGTCGCTGTGGCTCAGATTATTTAATAACACTCATAGAGAGCCCAGAGCTCTGCAGAGTGTCTTCATCTCAGAGGTGGGGTTGCTTTCAGAAGGTCTGGCTGTAGCCAGAGGTCACAAATGTCCACACTCATCGCTTTACTCATCACATCTCTGCCCCATCGCCCCCTCTGCCGGAAGGTCGACTGCCTCAGCTTCCCGGTTTGCAGCTGGCAACTCGGATCAGAGAAGCTACACCTCACATTCAGAGGTGTGGAAAGGTCTGTGTAGTGATTGCAGGTCAGATTCAAGAGGTTTAAGAAGCCACACATGTTGTTGTTCAGATACTGAGTGCGGAATCATCTATAAAAGATGTTCACCTCCTTGGGTGTTTTGCCCTTTTTATTGCGTTTACAATTCAATCAAAAAAAAAAAAAAACTTTTAATGGCAAAGTCAAAATTAACTTTTTCAAATTAATGGAAAAAAAGAAGATATTGCATAAATGTTCAGCCTCTTGATATCAGTATTTAGTAGCTGCACCTTTGCTTGAAATCAACACATGGAGTTTGTGGGGATGAGTGTCTGAATGCTGCAGTTTTATTCCATTCTTCCTTGCAAAACTGTTACAGCTCTGTTAGATTGTGTGGGGGTCAGCTGTGAGCAATCCTTTTAAAGTCCATCCACACTTGGTTTAAATAGATGTCCATGTCTTTGAACATCCATTTTCAGATGCTTAAAATTCCTGAAATCTTTGTATATTGCTTCATAACTTACACCTGCTTCAGCCATTTCCATGCCCTTATCGCTGACCTGTCTGGCTGATCTCTTGCTGAGGGCGTACAGAGGGTCCAAACGCTGGAGAGGGACTACATGTCCCTTTGGATCCTCGAGAAAGAGCTGAAGTGGATCACTTTTGAAAAGGATATCTGGGTATCCTCAACAACCCAGTGTTAGCTATATTTTTTAAATAGCTTGCATACATTTTATCTACTTTGCCCTTCATGTAAAAACCTGGATTCTTCATCCAGATTTTAACTGTAACCTCACAGTAACCCTTTTACTTAAATGAGAAGACCGAGCCGCTTATCGTAATTCAAAGTGTCAGGCTTAATGTGTTTTTGTCAGTAACATCTCTGCCTCACTGGCACATTAATTACCTGCCTCCATGGTTTGAAGGCAGTAAAAAGACATTAGCATTAATAGCGAGCTCTGGTCACACGCTGTTTCTCTGACACAATCAGCATGTAAAGCAAAATGCCACCTTGCAGCTCTCTGATTAGCTGTTTTCCCTGCAGAACAGCTTTACTCTGATCAGATATATATAATTATAGCTTTAGCAATGATCAGCAAGGCTCCCTACAATTCTCTTTTTTATGTGAGCTTAATCCCCTTCCTTGGTTACTTTAGGGCCGCCGGCTGCATTTGTCAGCAAATGTTGCCTGAAGGAAATGCAAACAGAGAATAATCTCACAGTAATCTCCAGGAAAGCCTAAGAGGAAGGTTGATTTTTATCAGAACAACTACAGCAGTGCAGAAACTATCATCTAGAAGCAATGTTTGTAAATTTCCAAACAATAGGAAACATCATGAATATTAATAACTTGACAGATGTGGTGCTGCAACCTGAGAGATGCGGGTTTTTTATTGCCTCATGCTGGAAAAAAATCTTTCTGCAGTAAATTGGATGTCCAGGATGACACAACTTGAAAAAGTGAAATGAAAATCAAATTAAAAGAAAAAGTTGGTATTCTTCTCATGTTCTGCCTGTATTTTAGCAGACTTTTATGTGGGTGACCAGCATGTTTTAGAGTTTCTCTTATAACAATAGCTGCTGGGGTTAAATTGAAGGCTATAAATGATGGAGAAAGCCATCTGCTGCTCAATGAAAAGCACTTCTGACCAATCCCTTTTTTAAGGATCACATTAAGGTTTCACCATCATCACTTGGCTCCAGACACAGAAACGTGGTCATGGTTACATTCTGAAAAGCAACAGTGAATAAAAACAAAAGGTGACATTGCCAATTAGTTAATTTTTACATTAATATCAAACAGATCTGTTCATTCCAGGACTTGTTCCTCCCATTTAGTGTGTGTTTCTTAGTGTGATAATTAAAGTTTCTTCATCTCTCGTTGTAGAGATTTTGAGAAAATACATTATATTCACATGCAGCATCCATCAATGGGCTGCATGTGAAAAAAATATTCTGATCAGACCTTTCCTTCTGGGTGGTCAATTTTGTGGGTTTTTTTCCCCTGTGTGTATTAGTGTATTTTTTTGTATAATAATTGTAATTAGTGTAATTATTGTATCCTCAAAAATGCAATAATCCATATCCTCACAGCAGCAAATGTGAACCAGACACATGTTGTACAGTCATCTTTTGCTGCAGGTCTTTTGAAATATGTTTCAAGTTTAAACATCTAGGAATAAACATTTTTGCCAATTCAAAAATGCAAAAGTGTATTTTTATTGTTCAGTTATGAACATTGACCTTAAGTGAGTTAGGTAAGGGCTGCAGTGCCTTATCCATTGCTCTGGGTTCTTATGTGATCTCCTGGATGAGTCTTCAGTTTGCTTTGTGAGTAATTTTGATCAACCAGCCACTTCTGAGAAGGCTTATGCTGTTCAATATTTCCCCTCTTTGATGATAATATATCACTAGAATCCCACAGCCTTAGAAATAGATTTTTAAACTTTTGCAGACTTTGTCATATGTTTTTCAATTTCTTTTGATTTCATTGATCTTTAAGTCTCCTTCCTGTGGTTGGACTGATTCTAATTGCCCCTTAATGAATTAAAGTATCTACAATGACATACAACATTTGTTTTTGCTTGCAAGCAATGACCAAAAAGCAAAGATTCTTTATTTGTATACAGCATATAGATATTTTGCATGTAAATTAAATAGATTAGGCACAATGTGGCATAACTGAATGAGATATGCCAACGCGCCACACAGGGGGTTAAGTGATGTCTTATTTCTGTGAGTGGGTGTGGCTAGTGAACCGAACAAATGTGGCTAATTATGGTTACTTCATGACTGAACAAGGGGACGATTATACTTTTACAGGAATGTCAATATTAGTTTGAAAAGTTTTATCCCCACTAAAGTAGATTCATAATTTGAAAAATGTATTTTGTAAATACAAACGTTGTCATTGATTTAAAACCTGTTTGAAACTTTTCATGTCACAAATAATAGACGGAAAGAACTATCAAGAGACTACATTATTACTTTGCAGTAGTTTGGGACGCAATTTGTAACTAGCGAAAACATGAAGCGAAAATGAAAGTGCACTGTGTCAGTGTGCCCTTGAGCAAGGTACTCAATCATCTTTCGAGCTGCACAGCGACAGAGTTCCTATAAAGGAACCACAATAAAATAAAACATTAACCCATATGTTGCTATACTTTCCTTCGCTACGACACGTCTCTCTTAACGACATCAGTCAGAGAACAGCATCTGTCACAGCAGCACTGCAGATGGACTAAAGCAGCCTCACTCACTGCACTCCCCTTCTCCTCCCCTCTACACACACACACACACCATGGATCCATGCCTCACCATCATCCTCTGCATTCAGCCCTGATCCACCGACAGAATCAACCTGATTTCCTCTCACTCTTACCGCTGCTTTTTATTATTCACATCACAGTTGTTACATCTGTGCGGATCCAGCTGCGGAATGAAGTCGCTGCTTTTCTCGGCACTGCGGGACAAAGCCATGAATCCCTGGCTGCTCTTCGCGCTGCTCGGTCTCTGGTGAGTGAGTCGCTTCCATGCGCCCGTCGTGATGGGAAGAGGGGGTGAAAATGACCGCAGAAGGTGTCTTTGCGTGTGTGTGGGGGGGTGCGTGTGTGTGATTTTTTTTTTTTTTTTTTACAGCGGGTAATTGTGAGAGCTGTGGCTGGGGAGTTTAAAATCTGACGATGCTTTTTCTCTTGAGACTGACTGCTTCGTGTGTGTGTTTTTCTTGTCTACCTGAGATTTGCAGATTGGGTGATTTTGATCCCCACTGTTCAAGAAATGTGTATGAGCTCATGGCATGAGCGACACTTAACGCATACTATTAAGATTAGGGAGTTATTTTCAAGTTATAAAAAGAAAAACATGGAATTTCTCAGCAGGCAAACATGTCATTTTTGTTATTTCTGCACGCTGAAATAAAAAAAAAAAGGTTAATAGTGAATCTTACGAGGCATTGTAATCCAGTCAAGCGTGATAAAAGCACAAATATCTTAGCCATGATTGATCATGCCATCATTTACCAGCTGCAGTACAAGAGTCTCCGCTAATTTTCAGTTTGAAGATGCCAGTTATTGCCTGACAGTCTGAATGTTTGGTGCCTCTTGGCGAAGTTTTTACCAAACTCCTCAAATTGAAACCTTCCCTCACCAACAGTTTGGATGAGAACTTATTATTTGTGAATATAACTTCAGTTTTGGAATTTTAATGGTTTATTTTAACTGCATTGGACAATTATTAGGATCTAGATTGTGCAGATGCAAGTAAAGGACATATTGTATATCATTGGTGAAGTTAAATTCCCAATAGATACTGGTAACAACCAAACCCTCACACACACACAAATCAAAGCAAATTAGTCAGCAAATTGAGTAAAAAATTGGAATGACAAAGTTTTTGAAAAAGCTTGCTTTGTGAGGAATCCTTTATTAGTAATAACTTTAATAGTTTAAATTTATGAGAAACTGGCAGTATGTGTTGCTCTGGTGTGATTTTCTTTCACATTAACAGTCTCCAAATCTTAGAGGTTTTATTGATGTTGTGGAAAAAGTGGATAAATGTCAAGTTATTGACTGGGCCATTTTAACAGTTTTACTCTTGCTCTAAAACCACTTAAAGTTTCCTTTGTTGTGTATTAAGGACTGTTATTTGGAAATCAGTGCTTGTATCATCTTCATATTCAAATCCAGAATTTTCTAGTACAGTTCTCCATGCATCCTTCCCTCAGTTTTCATTAAACCCGTATGTGGGAATGCAGCCCACACCTGCAAACTTCACTTTTGGCACAATTTTTTTTTAGGTGGTGTGCAGAACCATTTTTCTTCCAAACATTGTGAGGGCAGTGATTTGTAAAAAGTTTAGCTTTGGTCTCATCTGACTATGATGTGTTTTTCCCGTATTGTAGTGACTAATCTTCAACATTCTTCTTTTCCATCTTGTAGTCTTGTGCAGTGAGTGTGCATAGAGGCCATTGTGGTTGAATGTATTACTTACTGTTTTCCTGGGAAAATATTGCTTTAAACTTAAACTTAGACTCTTAAATTTTCCAGATGTCTTTCATGGACAAAATATGTTAGGTAGAGATTCAAAATATTAAAAAACAACTGTCAAATCACATTTTAAATGTCTGAATGTGCTTGCAACAGACAAATACCAACTCTTCAGCAGTGCTCAGGTTGTTTCTATGTAAGACTGTAAGGAAATTAACATAAAAACGACAAACTCCTGTCTGTGGATTTAACAGATTTATAAAACAGTCAGTGTTGCAGTTCGTTTCTTCACAGCTTTACTGATTAGTTTTGGCAGAGTAACCGTTGTTGATTTAAGCTCAATGAGAGTCAGAACAGGAAAAGCAGAGACGGAAAGAGCTGCCAAGCAATCAGTTAATCGTCATTGAAAGTCTCTCCAGGATCAAAGCTGAACTGGGGCTGCAGCTTAGTGCTGAAAGCAGCGCCCCTGGTGGGCTACATCAAGCTCCATTGCCTCTAATGACACCCCCATGAAAACTCCCAAATATAATGAGAAAATATTACTAGTGTCTTAATGTCTGCAGCAGTGCAGGCTGTTGTCTTTTGCATGGTTGGTCATATTAACAATGATGAGGTGAGAACAGATTTAAACTTGATATGAGTGTAATTTTTATTTGGGATGTGAATAAAATCTTCATCAACCACAGGCAGCCTGATGAGACTCAGAGTTTCCATCAATCTGGTCTTAGGGCGAGAAATCAAAGTTTGATGAACACTTTTGAAAGATGTATTTATTCCTCGTGCCATAGGAGAATGATGGTTTAGTTTTCTCCTGATGTGTCAAAACACCTAGAAGTTTTGTTCATATATGAAGGCTAGAAATGGCAAAAACTGTATTTAGACTTCTTTTTGTAATTTCATAATTAAGGTCATTGGCTTGTTGAATTTGTTGATTTCTTCCCTCACTTTTCTTTCATTTATTTAATTCATAGTGTTTTTTTTCTTGTTGTTTCAACATTTGCTTTCCAATTTTTACTCTTCCACTGTCCTGCCTTCAGTTATTTTATTAATAAAGATGTAGATTTATTATGAGTCTATATTTAGATTATGATCAGCACTTTAGATCTTTGTCGTATCCCTATCACATCATCATTTAGGTCCTAAGGTGACTACACAGACATATTTGTCTATTCATTAGGTCACTGTGTCATGGGGGGGACCATGCCTATCAGAAATTATTCTGGAAAGAGTAGCTCAAATCCCGGGCTGAACGCCAGGTCCGCAGGGATCCTTATAGTATCAGGTCTGTGTTTATTAGCGGGGAACTACAGCAGCAGCGTCATTTGGCACAAGCTGAGAATTCGACCATGTGGAACGGCCTGTAATAGAAACAGCAGGACTCATCAGATAGCAGACACATAAAACTGCTTATAGCTCTGTTTAAGTTGCATCCCAGAAGTGCTGCTGTGTGCACTGAATCCAAGCGCTCTTTCTTTGACATGCAACCTGACACAACCCTGTGCTTTGATTGTGCAAACACAAGACCAATATTTTTTTTTTTTTTTGTGCAGAGCTAAAAACTGCTGATCTTTTATTTTCGGTGTTGAAAGAAAGCACAGGTCAGAACTATGCTTTATAAGCTAAAAGCTGGTTTTTGCCCTTGGGGAGTCCCAGCAATATTGAACATCCTCACACAGCACAATCTATGGAACAATTAAAGGGAATATGTGTGCTGAGGAAACAAAGAAACAACCAGCTATTCACTTGGGATGAAAACCTGGTATGTTATTAAAGCTTCACATTTAACCTAGGATTCATTTTAGAGTTTTTCTGCTTAGAGTTACAAGAAGCCCATTTCTTATTTTTGGACATATTTTACTTTACATGGTTTAGGAACACATTCCGTTATATAAAAGTATCAAAAATAATGCAAGAACGCAGTTTCTGTGGGTTTCTGCTAGATTTTAAAATATAACATGAATATAAATGCTGTCATTTTTATTGATACATGTCTAAACAATGTTACTAAAGTGGACAGAGGAGGTGTAAAAGATTACTGTATGTGAACCAACAGTATTAAGTGAAGTATGTTTTTGCTTAAAACTGGGTCCTTACTTGATTTCTGTTAATACAGGTTACATGTTTAAACTAAAAATCATACATAGATCACATATCTTCATTTAAATAAATGAAAACTCATAACTTTTACTGTAAAATGTACTTTAGGCATTCAAAGGAATACAATTTGGATTAAGACAGTAACATAAAATGTTAAAAAAGTGAAGTGCTCTGAACATTGTCCAGGTGCACTGCATGAGACTACTTCTTCTGTTTGCTTAAGAATTGCAGTTTGGCCTAAAAATAAACTCCATATTTGTGGCAAAAAGTGGCAGCTTGATCCTAATTTTAGAAGCAAAGAAAATAATAACCCTTCCATTGAATTGAAAAGAAACATGAGGTTACAGATTTGAGCAGCTTGCTTGCATATGTCATGGATGGAAGATTTAAATCGATTAACAAAAACAAAATCACTGCTATAAATGTGTCTTAGATAATAAGATATAATAAAAATAATCAGATCGATATTAGGTTTTCCAGTAATTTAATGCCACATTTTCATACATTTATTTAACCACAATGAAGCTAATCTAGAAGAGCTTTGTAAAAGCCCATCCCATCTGGTTTTGAAAGATTTAAGATCTTAAATGAAACACATCAGCAATAACCATAAAGAAACAACAAATGCTTTAAAGAAGCCTTGGAAGGGAAATCAGGCCACTTAAAAACTATTTGGCATCCACCACTCTACTGAAACAATAGTTATTCACAAATAAAAATAATAATAAACAAAAAAAAACAGCTGCAGTTTTTCCTCATGTTAGATGCCCCAGCAAACAGAATGCTGCCTTGTCCTAAAAAAGAACAAGGCAGCATGTTTTTTTTAAATGAGTCAGAAGAGATCAGGGACAATGGATAGATGACACAAAAGTAGAGAGGTTTGGTCATTGTGCAAAGCACCTTGTTTTAAGAAAATCAAACTCGAGATATTAGCGTAAACAGAGCATACCAACTTTTAAGCACTGTGGTGAAGCACTTGGTTTGCAGTCACATGAGTCAAAATTCCTCCATAATGATATGAGGGACCTAATAAACTCAAACAGCAGATGACTACAACGAGTTATTCCTTCTGAATTGCTATACATTTTGGCTTTTTTCAAAAACATAATATTGAGTAACGTGTTGTGTCTTTTTGTAAGCTTGTCACTCAATTTCAGAACCTGACAAAGATACAATCATTTTAATTTTATTATATGTAAAACCCTAGTGCTGAAGTAGAGTAAATTATTTTACCAAGAATATGTATTTTGTAAAGAGCAGAATAAGCAGCATAATGAATAAAACCATGTATGCAGGCTGACAACTGTTAAATGAGAAATCAAATCCAATTTAATCTGTTAGATGTGTGCGAGATGTTCCATCAGAATATAACTAAAATGTTTTTGGCATATGCTCAAACACTTTACATCTTAAATGCATCTGTTCTCGTCAAGGTTCTCAGTCTAATAGATGGTTGATGTCCATGTGATCCGATTCATCATCTGGCCACAAATCACCTCTACTTTTCTTTGAAAGTTTAAAAAGTGCATATAGTTGCCTGATTTTCCTCGCACAGTAATTTTCACCTTCAGTTCACAAGATTAATCAAGCACTCATTCTCCTACGATGAAAGCCAAATGAGAGCTAAAACACCAGAGGAAAATTTGGGAATCTCTGGATATCTGTTGATGTTTTATGGTTATCTCTCTTCTTCACAGTTCAGCCATTGGGCCCAGTAAACAGGAAGATGAAGACTACGAGGATGTACCCATAAATAAAACCTGGGTGTTATCGCCAAAGGTCTATGAGAGTGACGTGACTTTGATCCTCAATAAACTGCTGCAGGGCTACGACAACAAACTGCGGCCTGACATCGGAGGTGAGGAAAAAAATCCTCTCATCTCCACGTAACACCTTCTGCATTAGAGGAAACATGTTCTCAATATTCAAACAGGATTTCTAATATTTTATATTTATTTTTATTTATTGTAATGAGTGTTAGGATTGTTATTGTGAGCTTGGTTGTTTTAGGACAGAAACCTGCAGCATTACATGTAAATCCCTGTCCTTACGTTATGTTTCAGTGCGGCCGACAGTGATTGAAACAGCAGTTTATGTCAACAGTATCGGACCAGTGGACCCCATCAACATGGTGAGGCAGTTTCCGTCAATTTAGCTGCAGTTCTCATTTTTATGCATTTAGTGCTTTTAAAAAGTTGGATTAACCATCAAGATGGACAGCTATCTGACCAAACCTACCAAGAGGTGAACAAAAATGAATAGTAGAAGTATCAGTCAAATGAAAACTCTATGCTAATTGTTTGGCATTTGGAGTGGTGGTCCAACCAATGAATGCAATCTGCTAATTGCTTGCAGTACAAGGCTTGGTTCAGTTTGTACTACACCTGACGTAGTTACAAAAAAATGGGGAGATCCACACAGAATCTGCTAATTGAGATTAATCTGGCCAGGTTGGCATAAGGCAGAACCAGTAAAATTCGCTCCCATGAAGAAATGACAATAAGCCGTTCTTCTAAGTCCAGACCATGATGATATGAAAGCCTTCCTCCTCTTTTGCCAAAAGATGAATGGACCTCTGCATTTATCTGTGCATGCTAAGCAGCCTGACATGATCCTGTTAGTAAATGGTAAATGACCTGTACTTGTGTAACACTTTAGCTGAAGGTTTATATCTGAAGTGCTCTATGCTGCAATCAGTCATTCACCCAATAGCACACACTCACACATACACTGATGGTAGAAAGCTACATTGTAGCCAATGCTACGCTGGGACAAACTGACAGACTCAGCAAGGCTGTCAATCAATTGTTGAGACTGGACCCTTGGAACACCACTACCAGCAGGCGAGATAAGGTCACAAAAACTAAGATGGACAGTTGGGGTTTGAGCCCTTTACTTCTGATCCATTGTCACCCTGCAATTTGAGTTATTGCAGGGTTGCTAAACTTGTGTCCTTCATGTCTTAGATGTGTCTCTGTTCAACAAGCATAATGCAACTGAAAAGTGGTGAAAGAAGTTCTGATAATTGAAAACAAAATGTATGCATAGTGAAAACTTAACACAAATTGGAAAATGGATACCAATGTTTGCAATGACCTTTTCTTGCAGGAATACACCATTGACATCTTCTTTGCCCAAACATGGTATGACAGCCGATTGAAGTTCAACAGTTCGATGAAGCTGCTCATGCTTAACAGTAACATGGTAGGCAAAATCTGGATTCCCGACACCTTCTTCAGGAATTCCCGCAAATCCGATGCCCACTGGATCACAACTCCCAACCGACTTCTGAGGCTGTGGAGTAATGGACGAGTCATGTACACACTGAGGTAGGACACTTGCAGGACAGTTTTTCAAACTGATTTTGTTAACATATTTCATGTTAACTCTAAAGATATTTGTTGTTTGTGCAGCTTTAGTGTGCACATCTGTGTTTCTTTTTAAAGTAACTCCAGTTTGTCAAACCATGATCTATTTGTCTGTTTTATTGGTGTTTCAGAGAGAGTGAGAAAAAAGCACACAAAAGAATGTTGAGACTTGATTTTCTTC
Source organism: Xiphophorus hellerii (assembly GCF_003331165.1). NCBI lineage: Eukaryota > Metazoa > Chordata > Actinopteri > Cyprinodontiformes > Poeciliidae > Xiphophorus > Xiphophorus hellerii. The sequence goes on along the minus strand of NC_045690.1, from coordinate 13,413,499 downwards.
TGTCACAATTCTGTTTTATCAGGTTGACTATTAATGCGGAGTGTTACCTTAAGCTGCATAACTTTCCAATGGATGAGCACTCGTGTCCGCTGGAGTTTTCGAGCTGTAGGTTGTCAAACGTAACATTCTTTCATTTTCGAACCCGTCATCTTGACTTCAGCTTCCTAGCTCTCCTAGAACAAGGGACTAGCACAATCGCAACACCTGTGTTCATTCTCCTTGCCAGAGAGCCCATCTGCTTGAGGCTGTACCAATCTATCATCTGCTCCACCAGCAGAAAGAGGAGGTCACCTACTACCATTTTGCTGACAGACTTAATGAATTCTGCACCCTTCCCCAGTCTGATTCATGCTGTCTGTCATCCTTCATTTGTCTCTTGTATTGTGCTTTTGCTTCTCATGACTTATCATGCTCTTAATCTTCCACACACCAGTGGAAAATACAAAGAATGTTCCACCGAGTTTATGTCAAATGTCAGAGCCAGTTCAGTCACAGGAAGTGTCATCGAATCAGCATGAGTTTGTGATAAACTCAAGCCTAAACTAACTTTTTGTGTTACAGTACAGTAGTAGCTGGATATGGTTTTCAGAAAAAAGATATTTTACATCAATGTAATATTTGATCTCTAAGGTAACCAAGAAATTACCTTTCCTAAAAGAATATTATCATGGTAATGAAAAGCCAGAAATCAAGGCAAACTATTTAGAAAATATAAAAGATTACAGAGTAAAACTTGACATAGACAGATGCAGAAGGAAAACAGAGAAATCCCTTTGTAGCTCTTTCAAGGCATTCCAAGACCAGAGGAGATTTGTTCAGTGAGTTCTGGGTCTCCTTCTGATGTGGCATACTGATGCCTAAAGTACCTCCATCAAGTAATTTTGATGAAGAGGAGCAGGGGCTCCACTCTGTGTTCCCATCTGATGATGGAGTTCTTCACCGTATCCCTAAGCCAGAGCTTTCAGCTCAGCTCTTTTAAAACATTTAAGGTGCCACTCTGCATTTTTAAGATAAGTTCCAAAATCTCAAAACTAATGAGCAGGATCAAGAAACAATTACAAAAAGAGAAGCAAATATTTCCACATAGTACTACTGACTGCAGGGGTACAAAAAGGTGTACCCACTGGATTGTGAAAGGGGTTTAGACTATTTGGAATCAAACTTAATTTGCAAACTTGAAGAAATTTATTGTGACTGAGCAGGTCAGTGACATTTTGAATGCTTCCATCTTCTTTGCCCTAATGCTGTTTCCTGTGAATAACAACCACTCATAGACTATGTAAAGGAAGGATGCAGCCACTCTGATTTAAAGTAAAGATCACAATCTTGATTTTATTCACTCAACAGTACATAATTTAAGTAGGTGACAGATACATGCCTTTTTGCATTAGGTATCCTAACTGAAGTATTTATATTTATGGGTTATTCTTGAAAATACTGTAGTAACAGTCAGAAGTCTTATTCATTTTAGGGCCCACCATAAACTAAATCTGCTATTCACTCAGTGCCATAGCAGCCAAATATGCTTATGAACTTGCTTGCTCTTTAGAAAGGATATAATAGGAAAGACCTTTCGCCACTTTATTAGATCAAAAACAGCCCGCCCTTCCTTTCCAACTGATGAGATGTATAACAATTCCTCTTTTGTCCTCTATAGATAATTTATTTTCCACTGCATTAATATGGAACAACATCCCATAAAGTCAGTCTCTTTAATGGCTTATCTTACTTAAAGTAGACTAAACCAGAAAGCATAAAAGCAAAATCTCACCCAAAGCAAATTTTTAAAAATTCCATAGCGGGTCGTGCCAAGAGACACTGATGGCCAAGGCCAAATGTAGAGATGAGTGTTGCGTTAGGGTGTGGTAAGGATGAACAAAAGCACTGTTGCCAAATTAACGACTGAGACTATGCAGTCTCCCAGTCAGGTAGATCAGAGAGGAGACTCATTCCACTCTGTGTCCACATTGCAAATGAATCAGATTTGTGCAAAGCCGAAAACGCTATTGCTCAATCTTTTATATTTCCAACTCCTGACTCACCATGGTAGCACGTGTCTGAATGAGATAAGTTTATACTCAAATCGGGGCTGTGACATAGACATCGACCAAGTTGCATCATTTGTAACCAATAGGAAAATTCAACTGCACTAGACACCCTTTAACACAAACTGGACAGCACTAAAATGGTTTTAAGACAAATATTTCTGATCTAAACTGGTTTACAAAAAATTTGACAATTTTCACAGTAACAAGATCCTGTTCTGCAAGTTTTCATCAAAACAGATAAAATACCTTTTGCTCTCTTTGCTGAAACAAACTCCAGATTATCTATATAATCTGTGCCATCATTAGACCATAGTACAACAGGAAAGCTGAGACTGGTAAACACAAGATAAGTTTTCTTGAACGTTTCTTGTTCACAGCTGCATCTCATTATTTTTGTTGGTAACAAATTACATATTTAACTGACTCAGGTTGATAAGAAAGTTCATTACAGTAGGCACCAACACTAATTGCTTTTATCGAACTTTAAGTTAGACAATATTTTGGACAGTTATGTCATACTTTTCTATAAGATAGAAAAGTATCTGACTTTTCAGATACTGCATCCATTTTTAGGCCAAAATGGATGCTGTGACTGATAACTACATAAATCATTGAGATTAGCTGTGTTTTAAGGTGCTGTGGCTACATCCATCTTTTTTGCACAGTCTATGCGTGAGCTACGTTGAAAAATATCTGATGCTGTAGGAATGAGGCAGGCTTTTGTTTCATCTGCTTTGGGGTGTTCTGCAGATGGTTATCCAAAAAACGAGATCACATATCGGTGGCAGAGGCGGGCAGTGGAGGTGGCCGACCAGCGTTACTGGAGACTCTACCAGTTTGCTTTTGTAGGGATGAGGAATACCACCGATGAGGCACACACTCAGTCAGGTAAGACAGAATCGCCTTACTGTTTCTAGTTTTGCAGTGCTCTAAATTGAAAAATCCCTTTCATCTTTAATTTGCTTAATCTGTTTCAGGGGAATATGTCATAATGACAATATTTTTTGACTTGAGTCGACGGATGGGCTATTTCACCATTCAGACGTACATTCCCTGCAGCATGATAGTGGTCTTGTCCTGGGTGTCCTTCTGGATTAACAAGGATGCCGTCCCAGCTCGGACATCTCTAGGTTGGAAATCTTAACAAAATTTTACCATCTGAAAGTCTAGCATCCTGCCAGACTGAGGTCCTGCAAGTTTTCTTTCTTTATGAGCAAATAAGACAAAATGACAAACCACAATCGATCGATCTTGTAGTTTTGGAATCAAAAACAATAACTTCTGCCTTTTCTGCAGTAAGTTGGAGGAAATTCTGACTCATCCACTCATTGAAATCATAGACACTATGTGATTTTATTGAACTGTTATGTGGTTGAACAAAAAAATGAATCTGCATTACCAGGACAATTTTGATAAGAGGCCCTGTGGTACTCCATACACTTAGCAGAGAGGCACATAGATAATCTGAAAGTAGAGCCTTGGGGAATCCCACATGTAATCTTTGCTTTGGTTATCAAGCTGACCTTAATCTTAACTGATAATGTTTTCCCAAGGATAAAAGATAAAAACAAAATTAATTAGTTTCTTTTAATATAGCTACATGATTGTCTTGGTAGGTCACCTGTTTTTTGGTACTGATATTGTTTGAAAAATAAGTGGAATTGATCATGTCTTTGGAGATGATGAATGACCCCAACTTTAAAAAGTTGCTCTCATGTTCATCTGTGACTAAAGATTTAAACGCAACAACCGTTCAACTAATTGGAGGACATATGAATTAACGCACAACAGTCTGAGCGTATGAACAAAGGAAACCAGGGAGTATTTATACTGACAAAGCTAAAGACAAACAAGCGACAGATGTGCGACAGATGATTAGTAAATGAGGATCAGGTGAGATGGGAAAGCAGAAAACAGGACTATCCGAAATAGACTGGGGAAAAAGCAAAGAAACCTTCTAATGCACCTAATCCAAGAGGATTTTGTAGGAGTGTCCTAACAACCATTTCTTCTGAGTCCTAAACTTTGTTCATAATGCAGTTTGACAGAAAGTATGAAAAGTGTAACATGATTTAAAAAAAACTGTAGGAAAACACAGCCAAAATCCTAAGAAAAACTTTGAAAGACTTGAAGAGGATCTTCAAGATCTTCAGAGATCACAAAAAGTCAGGCTAAACTAAAACTACATGGTTTCATAATGTTTGTACCATATTTATTTTTTTACCTTTTTTGCAACAAATTAGAGTCCCAGCGCACAACGGCAAACTGAATTTTTCAAACCAGAAAAATTAGATTTTTCAATCTGCCGATCACTAATCAGGGTGTTGATGGACAATTCCAATAAGCTGCTATTTTTTGTTGGGTTTCTATGCTTTGCTCAATTATTCAGCAAATTTCCTGTTTTCATGTTTCATGTTAAACAAAAAATTAACCATGTATATAATTTTTTCAAATTTCTATATTTATCCCTTTGTAGGAATCACTACAGTCCTCACTATGACAACTCTGAGCACCATCTCCAGGAAGTCCCTGCCGAAGGTTTCCTACATCACTGCCATGGATCTCTTTGTCTCTGTCTGCTTCATCTTCACCTTCGCTGCTCTCATGGAGTATGGGACCTTGCACTACTTCACCAGCAACCGGCAGACCAAGAAGTCTAAAGCCAACAGCAGCACCCAGGTACAAACTGAACGTTTATCTGACTCGCTCTGGTTTTATTCTTGTAAACGGAGCAGTGAAAGTAACCGTGTTTTCTTTGCAGCAGAGAGTTCCCAGCATGGTAAATATCCGACCTGGAACATCCCTGTTGCAGATGAACAACATCGTTCCATATCACGAGGACGATGACTACGCCTACGATTGCTTAGATGGAAAAGACTGTGCCAGCTTCTTTTGCTGCTTCGACGACTGCCGATCAGGAGCCTGGAGAGAAAACAGGATGCACGTTCGAGTTTCTAAGATTGATTCTTACTCGCGGATATTTTTTCCGACTGCTTTTGGCCTTTTTAATCTAGTTTACTGGATTGCTTATCTTTATTTATAAAAGAAAATGTTTATTTATAACTGAAATCAGCTGGAGTTTAACATTTGCAGGTGCATCAGCTGCTTTTAGACTAGTTAGAAGTAACTTTGCAAACTTTTGCTTTGAAAATATAAAGAGCCTGGCTGCAGAGAGGCATGGCATATTAGTGATAACAGCTCCAACATCTTGATCCTGCACAATAAGCAGGAAAAATCCTCAATGTTAGGCTGATCTTTTTATGAAATTAACCGCAATATAAAGTGTTTGCACATGTAAAACTCCAGTCTCCACAGAGGAACTATTGCCATCAGTCTTTAATACAACAGCCCAAATGTTTATTTTCTCTTTGCTACTGTGCATTGATATCATGCTTTGCACTTTGCATCTGTAATTGAGGGATATTGTCCCTATAATTTGAAGACAGGTTCCTTAATTTTTCTTCGAAAAGCCAGTAACTTATCTGAACAATGGCCAATTAATTGTGTTCAGAATAGTCAGGGATCGTACCTTTACAAATACACCTTAATTGTTCTCTGCGTTTTTCCTGCAGGCTGTCAGGAGTGATGATGGTTATTTTTATGGCAGACAGATTTTATACTTTCATGTGTTATATACTGCAAAAAAAAAAGGTTTGAGTTCATTCCTGTTCAAGCAAACACATCAACTGGTAATTTAACCTTTCCAGCTGTAAACTGATTGTTTTCTTACTGAAGACGTTCATAAAAAAAGCTGCACATCATTTTATAAAGGTCTGTGGCATCTTAAGCACTTCTCAATAACATTGTACTTCAGCACAGCAATAGAGTTTTACAGGCAGCTTTTAGTAGCAGATTGTTTACAAGAACAGATACCTGTCTGGATAATTTTCTCCTTCAAGTGCATGCATTTTTAAAAAAGGGTGTAATTTCTTCAAAAATGTAAGAAATTCCTTCAATGAACTTGTAGTTTGGTGTTCTAGATTACACATCTTCCATTTATTCATCTTTTGTTTTTAGTTTGAAGAGAGTCTGGCAGCAGAACAGAAAGATTAAGTTGAGTTCTTCTTTCTGAAATTAATTAGATGTTTACTCCTATAAAATGTACCTTGAGAGAGGAAACGTTGGGATCACAAGAAGGTCATTTTATGCTTTGTCTCATATGCATTCAGTGCTATTCAAGCATTCATACATCTTAGAATGTAAAACACTAATTTGTAGTTTTTCCCACTTTGTGATTTAAAAAAAAAAAACCCTCCAAAAACTTAAAAGATGTTCAGTCATTGGAGACATTATGGATATCAAGCCATGAAAAGTTTCAGGTGACATTTTGTCCACAAACTCATCCTAAGGTGACAACATTAAGCAGTTGTCACAGTTTTGGTTTATAAACCAAAATACAACCAAATTTGTTTCTGAATTCATGAGGGATTTTCTGTTGCACAGGAGCTCTAATCATATGTGTCAATGGTAATGGAATTTCAAGCCTTGTTAATATTAATTGTTTTATTATCAAAAAGTGAGAATTTATTATTTGCTTAAAGCTAATGATAATTTTTTGTAAATATTTAGAAAACATTTTAAGCATGCAGCTGTAAAATGCCTGTAAACTTTACAAATCGGCATTTAATGGCCAACTATTATCATATTAAAAGCAACATAACCAAAACTTTTTTTTAAATTACATAAGATGCAAATAACTATTGATGCATTTCCACTTTTTTCTGACCAGATAAGCAATTTTAAAGTTTTATGACAAAAGTCATTTTGAGTCATTTCCCTTTAGAAACAGGAAAGCACTACTATTTGTGGATGATAACATCTGTCCATCCATTATCTGTGGAAGCTTGTAACTATGACTTAAATCAATACAACCATTGTTTTCTTTGATAAAGAAATAGACTTTGTTAACTGTAATATGTGGCATTTAATTGCAACAGAGAAAATCCAAGGATAATCTACACAGGAAACTTTGGTGAGCTACGTGGAAGTAAATAGATGAAGAGGCCAGATTTCTCCCCCGCCGCCAAATCATCTGCATTTCAGATACCTTTTCCTCCTTATATGACAAGCAGAAAGGAAAGAAACAAGCAAAAGTTGAGTGAAGATAGCTTCTGCAAGGAGTGAAAAGCCAAACCACAAATTATCGGTTGTGTGATGATATTGTGTCCTTTGCGCCATTAAAATTGTCTTCTGATGTCCACAGATCACTTCACTGAAAATACCAATAAGTCACCTCTCCAAACGTTCCTCCTGAATGTTTGCCAATGATAACTTGCTGTAGACATACCTGAACTAAAATAACAGAGAGAAAATTTGACTGCAGCCTACTTTTGAATATTTTCACTTCCCTTCTATTGACTTTAAGTGACTTTTGGAGCCATTGACAGCTACATACACAAGTGTAGTAAAATTTGTGAGTAAAAAAACTGATTATGTGGAAAAATGTAAGACTTTCACAATCACTGATGGGCTCATCTTGGGTGGTGATTCGTTAGGTCTCCAAGCTACTGAACTCTTTCACGTATTTTACAAAAAACAAGAAAGCCATCAATGACTATTATTTTTTTCTAAACTACAAAAATATTTGATAACAGGACTGAAGTGAAATTTTTTATAAATGGAACAAAGAAAAAGTCAGATTTGTCCATCTTTAAGAGAAATTGTTCATTCTGATTAAATCAAATCAGAATATGAAAGGTTTTAAACATTAGACAGAGTTCATGTTGCCTGAGACAAAATGTTCTTGAATAAAACAGAGGTATTGAATCAGGAATATACTGGCATCTATCCAAGCATACATAGTTTTAGGAAAACTGCAAGTTCATTTGGTCAAAATGAATATTGCACAACTCATTAATCAGATATCTTATTTGCATACCAACTGGTAGTTAACGTGATACATGAACTGACTGTGGACAAATCAGGAAAAGAGCATCTAAACTAAAGTTAATTAAAAATACAGTTTAAACTTTAAAGACAAGTTTGTGTCTCATCCCATGTCTTCTTCATTTCACTCGCTGCATCCCTTAGCATTCCATTGCACTTTATTTGGTTTAAGCTTTAACACTAAACTGATTAAATAGCGTGCGTAAAAAATGAGGCACATATACTTTATCCATGCAGCACAGAATGTGATTTATACTTTTTGATTTTCTTCCACAGACTTAACAACAGTCCTCTACAGCTGCAGACTGCAGTATATTACCACTGCACAAGAGGGCATTTTCTTAGCATGAGTTAAAGCTTGTTGTGTTATTCATATTTATTCATATTTATCTATATAACACTTATTCATACAGTGCTACAGTGCTACACTTAACATATTTTGTTAAGTGTAGCAAAATGTGATTTTGCAAAATTAAGCAAGAAACAAGCATGAAGTGTAGAACCGAGTGATGTTCTACAAAACTACTCTGGTTTTGCTAAAAAGTAACTCGTATTAAATAATCTTTGCTTTTGTTCTCACAGGAATTTATAATTTAATATTAGCTAACATACAGCCATGTTATCAAGTTATTATGAGATTAAAGAGTTTATTTTCTCATGAGAGGAATAAATTATTTTAAAATCAACATAAAATAATTGTTTGTATATCAGAAGCCAGGACAAATATGCTGCCAACTGATTACCCTGAAAATGTTGTTAACTGCTGTGGCCTGCAGGGACAGATCATCCACTGACGGAAGGATAATGCTCTTCAACTGGATCTAATACTGAACAATTAATTTCTGTATTATAGTATAGATCTAAATCAGAAGTGGGGTTTTTTTTTTAGCATTTTTTTCTTCTAAATGAGATAAAACAATGCTGACACAAAAACAATCTATTTTTTTGAGATAAAGAGAAAACTGACCAGGTTATTTTGACATGAGAAATAATACATTTATTACGGCAAGATAACAAAATTAAACATGTTATTTAATGGATATTACTGGAAAATACGAGATGTTTCATTGAGATAAGACAAAGCAAGCTTTGTTTCCTCCAAATAAGACACTAATAAGACACTGCTCCTCACTAGCTGATAAAGAAAGCTTTGTTTCTCTCGACAAGATGAAATTAGATGTTTTCTAGAGGTAACAGGAACATGTTCCCACAAGATAAAGAGAAAACAAGGTCATGTCAACTTAAATAAATCCAAGCTGTATTTTATTCGGAATACAACATGAATTTTGTTTTCAGGAAATAGAATAAGCTTTGCTATTTTGTTTTATTGGGTAACCCAACAAAATAAAAATAAATAAATAAATAAATACAAGCTTTGTTCACCAGAGATAGTATGAATCAGGCTCTTTGTTCTCAATTAAGACAATAATACACACATAATAAGAAATCACATCAGATTTCACAAATGCAAGAAACAGAAACAATATTTCCACAAGAGGGGTAATGCAACTGGATAGTAATTGGTCCAGATGGTGCTAATGTTGATTTTGGCAGTAGACGCTATATACCTCATATAAACACAAGCAATGCATTAAATTCTTTATTTATGTGCAGATGGTAAAGACCTTAAGTCTTGTATGGATGTCAGGTTGGAGCGTAATGAAAAACTGATAAAATAAGACTTTAAGGGCATTTTCGGGATCTAGACAGACTCTTAGTCCTTGATTTTGCTGTTGTGTAAATCTTACAATCTTTAAATTGATAAATAATAAAACATATCAAATCTCCTACCATTTGGAGCAGATTTGTTGAAACTGAAACTGTTGAAATAAATTGTAGAGATGTAACTTATATTCTTAAGCCTTATGATGATGCACTAAAATATTTTTGGTTACATTGCAGAAACTCTTCTCTAACCATGGTACCGTTTTGTTTTTGTATTTATTTCTATATTGTGACATATTCCAAACTACAATGGTAATCTGGTAATGATTTAAAGGCATAATCTCAATTAGACTACAACTAACTGAAAACAGATTACATCAATATGGCCAACTTGTTTGAAATTACAATATAATCAAATTTGTCGTTGTACCGTGAAATTAGCATTTTCTTTGCAACTCTATTTCCGCTTTGCCTCGGCTTAAAAAAACAAGCTTTCATCTCCATGTCAGGCTTTAAAAACTGTATAAATGACTGCCAGCTGAACTTTTTTAAATGTACTTAAAAGCTACTCTGAAACTCCAGCATATCATGTCATTTCTTTCATATTCCTTTTTGCAAGTATCGTAAAAAAAATCAAATGCTGTAATTGTCAGCCCAGCATCTTCAGAAACTTGATCATTCATCGCACTAACGATCTGCAAAGAACTAAAAATCTCATAAAACTCAAGCCATATTAAAGCGTCGGTCATATATCTGTGTGCAAAATCATTCTCTGTAAATGTTGCTCATGTTGTATTGTGACTACTAACTCAATACACTGTGACAAAATAAAGCAGTGCCTATAAAATCCAACTGGTGTTATTTCAGACTTTATTTTCCAAATGTATTTACATTGCTTAATTATTCCCTTTGAATAAATTGGTGGCCTGAAGGTTTATGACAGACAATTTTTGGGCAATGTTACATGTTACCCTCGCAACATGTTTTGGGCCAAAAAATCCTGCAAAACTGAGAGTGAGTCGACTCAATCTCAAGTTCCTCTCAAAGGATCATTTACAGTTAGCATCATGCAGGACTGCCCTGAGACAGACTGGCGACCTGTCCAGGGTGTACCCCGCCTCTCGCCTGAAGCGTTTCCTGGAGATAGGCACCAGCACCCCTCCCAACTCCACTAGGGACAAGGGTGTACAGAAAATGGATGGATGGATCATGCAGGACTCATGGCCTTCTTTGGTCATTTTTTCACATGTTCCTAAAACTGAACATCTACCGTTGAAGATATTGAGGTTTTTTTTGTTTTTTTTTCACATTTTTGGCTCAGCTATGAACTTATTAGCAGAAATGTCCTTGTGTATGAGGCAGTTTTTATGCAATGTAATGATGGCAGCTTATGTTTCCTTGGAAGCAACCATGTTTGACATAAGGAGGATTTCAATCATCATTCACTTTTAACCTTCCTTTCATCCTTGACTAAGGATGAAAGACTTGAATAAGTCTAAGGTCAGGAAAAGGGCAGATTATATCTCTGCAGACCCCACACATCCTGCTTACTCACTGTTTAGTCTTTTATCTTAAAGTCAGCACTATAGAACTTTATTTGTAAAACAAGCAGCCATCTGTCTGTCTGATGGACAAATAGCAGAGTGCCTAGCCCTAGACTGATACCATGCAAATCTGCACGGATTTGACTTTGCCTTCCTCTTTTGTAAAAACAAAGTATGCATACGTATTTACAAGAAGGAAAAAAATGTGTTCTTTTTATATATATTTATATTTAAATGTGCTATTTCAGAGAAAAAGCAAAACCGAAGTCAAATTCCTTGTTTGTGTTCACAAAGCTGACTTTGATCGTTTCTAGGATAATTCTGAAAACAAGTATCTCCTGCTGTTTGTAATTTCTCAGCTGAATGTAAATGTACTGCTATTCAAGTAGTTAATGAAATAATAGAGAAAAAGATTAAATTCCAAGAAAAAATTAATATTCCCTACTTTCTGCTTGATGAGAAATCCAAACATACAGTGAGGTTTCGTTTTTTGTTTTTTTTATTTATTCTCTCTACCACAGCAAGTACCAATTAGGATGTAGCCTCGAAAGAGGAACGCAGAGGTGCTTGAAAGCAAGTGCTGATGAGTGGATGAAAATAAAGCCTACTGTCGTTTCCTGCTGCAACGTGATTACAGGGTACAAAGAAATGGGAAGGTGAAAAGCTCCCACTTTCTGTCTGGGGATTGCGATCGCAGTGTTGCACCTTCGGATCAGATGGATGCACACAGTCCATGTTCTCCTAAAAACTGGACGACTGTGGTATAATTGGCTTCACATGTTGTTTTAAGAGACTGGAGGAAGTGTAGCTATGTGCCATCCATTTCTTCTGCAGATATGATGCCTGTTGTCAAACCAAATTGAATCTTTCCTGAAGTCTGACCAAAGAATTTCACACAGGGAAGAGACATGTTGGAAACAGGAACATGGTGTTTCTACAAATGGGCAGTAACAGCAAGGAAAGAGTTAAGTGCTGGCCCTGAAAACAATCAATCAGTTTTTTTCTGTTAAAGGAAGACTTTGCTATCTGAATGGTTTGGGTCCAAACAGAGTGACAGATTTTTACTGAAAAAATAAATAAATAATAATGATTAGGATTAAAATGCTTTGTAAGAAAGCCTTGGTAGAGGTAACAGAACAATTTACAACAATCAAAGCATGTATACACATCAGGCTTTTCATCAAATCCATCCATAGTCCTTGAAATGTTTTATATAAAGCTGGGCAGCATTATGGTTATTTCTCCATACCTGAGTTGTGTGCAACCTGGTTCCAATTCAGATTACAATACGCGTTAGCATTCAAGTATTATAATTGTGGTACGTGTTTCCACTTATTACATTTAATTGCCAAATATGATTAACTACATTAAAAATTTATAAATTTGATAAATAATAAAATAAATTCCTTTGCTGTTTATCAATTTCTTTCCTTCACATTCCGCAGCAGTTTTAGAAATGAAGGAGTCACATTGCAAAATCTCCACTGTTAATTTCTGTGCTAAAAATCCGTAAAGGCAAACAGCAGCCTCAAAATTTTGTTCAACTTTCATCCCAGAAGAATCTTTTATCGCCAGACTTTGTTGAAAGTCTGGTCTGCCTCTCAGGTGTGTTTCGACAAAATGATTAACACCGCCGGTCGGAGTCCTCTAACCTCCAGCTCTGTTACAGCAGAGGATGTGACCTTCAAGCCTGCAGAGGATTAGATGTGAATGAGGCTCTTTGGGCATCCAGAGGGTTTTCTCTTCACACCTGGCTGTCTCCGATGAGATCAAGCTGTTTGGAGAGAGGCTAACACTCCAAGTGATCATCTCAACTCTTTAAAAGTCACAGTTCTGGAGGGGAAAAAGGCAAAGGATCCATGCTAAAAAGTTTTTAGAAGGACTCCTCAGATTTTACGATTCCCCCACATGCCTGGGTAAAGAGTATTTTTAACTTAATGTAGAGCTGCAGGTGTTCATATTCATCAGATATGTTTTCATATTTTTCTTCAGTTTCATAGATGAAGAAACTGCCTTTGACTCATGTAAGGAACACACTAAAGCCCACAGGCTGCCCAGAATGACTAACTCTGCTCTCATGGCTCAATGCTTTACCCTCTGGTCTTCTATCTCTGAGTAAATTATGTACGTTTGTGGGTTTCGCCCTACCTGCTGGAAAGATTAGAATATAAATGTAGCCTATGACATACCAGTGACCTGTTTGTGGCATCTTCTTATCCTAAAACCAGTTTCTGATCAAAAATATTTTCAGGAAAAACACCCCAAAACAAGCTCAACAGAAATGTTAATGACATCTCCCGAAGTTTGCAAACGTAATGAGATGCTCCTGATTTGTTCTTGTCTGAATGAACTAGATGACAGTTTATGCTAAAATGAAGACAAACAACAACATTCAAGGGCTCAATCTGGAGGGAAACTCAGCGGAAAAGTCACAAGCTATGTGAATAATGGATCTCAGACAATTTTCCTCTCATGTTACTCCTCATCATCTTCACCTTGTATTTGAAAAGGAAAGTTTCTGTCTGTCACCATCTGATCTTTAGTAACGTCAGAGAGCAACAAATAAAACCTTTCTGCATCCCAGCCAGTCATTTTGGATTCTACAACCAGTCTGAGTGAAATAGATTATATTTTATTTAAAAGATAAAATAAAAACAGTTTGGTTTTTATTCTTCAATGTGGGTCAATGCAATTGAATTTTCTTGAATATTTTTTTATAATTGTTGCAAAATAGACTCCTATAATCGTTCAAATACTCAACATCTAAATATACAGATTCAATTTTAAAAAACCAACCAAACAGCTCTTATTAAAGTGAAGTGGTTTAAAAACCTAAAAGGTAAACTTCAAAGACTCAAAATGATTGAAAAAAAATAACCAAAGTTCAAAGAGAAAGATTAAAAGACATTCAGAAAGCCTGAAAAAGCAAATGATCAAAACCACTATAACACATCACGAAAAGGCTTGGAAGGAAAACAGAAAGAAATAACATGTTTATCTGGAAACCTTTTAACATTAAGACAAAGGTAAACATGGCTGTGCAAAGGGTTATTATCACTGACTGAAAGGGAAGAGTGTTTGAGCTCCAGGAACGTCACACTGAGCATTAGATGTGAATTAAAGGCTGAAACAACACACACCTTCACTTTAGACCCTATTTACATCAAGTTGTTAAACCGCTTTTACTTTACTTATACAGTCAGGTTAAAAAGTCGACCCAGAGTGCTTCCAAAGGATTATGGAGGGAAAGTAACAGCCATGTTCTGCAGATCAAATCTTTTGATTGATGGATTATCATCTCTAACAAAGGTGCAGCTTTGTTTTATTCTGGAAAATAGGGGTGCATTCCCATCACTCTTTGAAGTGTTATAAGGCTATTTTCAAATATTTAAAACCTGACATTTTAAAGAAAGTAGAAAACACATCAGACACCTTCCAATCTTTGCAGGAGTGTGTTCTAGTTCAGTCTCAGATGCTACAGACATGAGTAGCAGATTAAATTATAAAGTTCATGACAGGACAAATAGAAGACTGAACATAAATTGCATGCTCTCAAGGCTTGAAGGAGAAAGTCTCTTTTTCCTAAAAATAACCTCACATCAGGCTTGTTTTGCAGCATAAGTATTTGGGCATCATACAAACCACTGAGTTGAGCAACAAATCCCCAGGGCACTAAAGGTTTCTCGAGTCAAATGTAATGCCATATGTCCAACAAGGAACAAGGACTGGGTCAGTGGTCCCAAACATAACAGCAAATATACAACAGCACGGAACAAAAGGTAATAAATGTGTCACAGCCATAATTGCATATCCTTGAAATACAATGGTGGAACCTTAAGAGAACTGTGTAGGATTAAAAGAAAGTAAGAAAAAAAGAGGAAAGAAACATGCTCTATGCGATCATCTTTATGGGTTTGATTCAGGCTGTAGACTTAACTGCAGACTCCTTTGATTTCATTATCTCTAACAGGTCATAAGTTTCTTCCAGGTCCCTCCACTTCCTCAGAATGAACACCGAATATTTCTGTAAAGATCTGTACACAACTCCCCACCCTGACCTCACAGCGAATGTGCACACAGTCAGACTTGACCTTAGTTTGCTTCCGAACACAGAGAAGGAGATTTCAAATGACAGGAGTAAAGATTTTTAGTTTGTCCTGCCTGGGTGAGCCCTGCTCTCAGGGTCAGACTCGGTGGCAGCTTTGTTCTTTTGGCATCAGCAGTTTAAACAAGGTCAATCAAAGCTCCTCAGCTTCAACTCAGCAGCTAATCAGCTGCTGCCCACCTCTTTTTAAAGTATATGTGGATTAGAGATGTGGGGAGTCATTTAATGCTTTTTGTTCCTGTCCAGTTTCACATAGCTTTCATCAGACTTCATGCAAAGTTATGCACCCAAAAACGTAACGTATTTTCAAACCCTAAAGCCATTTTTATTTGTTGCAAAAAATTATCATCTACCACCTACAGAAAAGATGTTTATCAGCAACCTAGCAAGTAGCAGTAGACATCAGCTGGAGGGCAAAGTGACCCAGCAACACAACAACACATCTAAGTGTATTTTTGCAGAGCCAAGAGAACAAACTCCCCATACTCCACACTGAGTCAGTGCTAGGTATGAGTTTTATTTTTAAGAAAAGAAGGAACAAGGAGAAGAAAATCAACATCTGCAACATTCTGAAGGCTTTCTAAAGCTTGTGAGACACATTTTCCACTGACATTGTATTGCTTCTTAGCCTTATATTCAAAACCTGGCTGCTAATAATGTTTTTCTTACTCATTTATTTTCTACCAAATCTTCTATATGCTCTTTTGCATTCAGATTGAACAACTTTTTTTTTCCTTCACAGCAATGTGCTGTTGAACCATTTCAAGTAGCCTTTCAGTTATCACCATTAAAGAAGTTAATCACTCAGTGGTAGCAAGGTTAAAACTGACTAGTAAGAAGTTAGAAAGAGATGGCACTTTACTAACTTATTAGAAAAGTTTAATATGCAATCTGTTTGAAAATCTCAGCATTTTACAGTAGCTTTCAAGCTGCAGTAGGTAAATTTACAAAAATAGTTGGGGTTTTCTATATTTGTTATATTTGATGCTACATCATGACAGTATAAGATGAGATAGATAATCCATGAAAAAAAAATCAAGCTCCACTATGTTGTGGTGAACCAGCTGTAGGATAGGAGAGAGAAAGGGGCAGAGTGTGAGCAGTGTGTACACAAGGATAACTGACAGTGCTAAGACCCTCTTCCTGGTTCTGTTTGGTTGTTTTTATTTCGGTGTATTAAATCTGCAGATGGCAGTGGCACAACAGGGAGGAAGCAGGAGGTCTTTTTTTAACAAATTATCTGCCTGTCAAGACATAGTGACAGATTTTAAAAATATGTAAATAAAATTGTATAAAAGTACCCAAGCTTTAATGGAGGAATACAACAACAGGCTTTGTTTCCTTTTAGTAGAAAAGTTGGACTAGCAGTCAGTAAGATTCGGACATAGTTAAATATTTTACAGCACACTTTGCTTTGTGTAAAGCCCTTGACTCCACCCTTAGGCACTAAACCAAAAGCACTTGTTTTTAAGCCTCCTGAAGGATGATAAATCCCTTTTTATGCATCCTCACGTGTCTCCAGCTTTGGACCCTTTGAGGATTCCTAGCAGAGCCTTTCACCAGCTGAGCCTACCAAGATTTTTTTCTTTCAGATTATGAAATATAAGGAGTCTCCTGTCTTTGCATTCTATGCATGTGTTCTGAAAGAAATAAGGTCATTATTCTGGTTTGACATGCATCTCGGGACGTAGAATTTGGATCTAAATTAGATTTTCTGCTATCTAAAACCTCAGTTCTCGTCTCACTTGTACACAGGATCTGTTGTACAAGTAGTTATCCACCCACACACAGAGATCAGGGAGATAAAGATAGACATGGGACATTTTCATGGAGACATTTACAATCTATCAGCTTTAATAAATAATAGAGCTAATCTTAGCAGCCCTAGCAGAAATCTCTCTGGTTGCAGATCCATGAGGCACCCGGGGGGAAGTGTGGCATGCCATTCGTTCACTGAAATGCATAATGAAAAATGTATGAGACATATATGTCCGTGGCAATACTTTACTTGATGGCCTTTGCCTTTTTAAAGAATGAAGAAGAAATGTACCATTTATCCAATCTTCCACCAAATGTTCTGCAGCGCTGGAAACCAGCGGTGTGGAGGCAATAGATTACATTAATTTTCCTCTACATTGAAGCCTTAGGTGCTGCTTAATTGGGGTGCTTATTTTGACAGCATGAGGGATTGCCTCACTGAGCAAAAAGTATCGACAAAACTCGACTTTGTGCAGGAAAGATAACCTGAAGTGGCAAAGTGAGCTAAGTAACCTAAAGATCAGGAGCTGGGCCCAAATAGAGTATCGTTTGGACCCAGACCAACCACGAGATTGTAATAGCATGTTTCTGTTTTACCCAAATATGAATTTAAACTGCCATCGACTTTCCAAACTTTACATTTGTGGTAACAGCCTAATGTGTGGTTTGGACCTTATAACAAACTAAGTGGTAATTTATGAAGGAGACAAATAGCACTGGTCAAAGTCCCAGCAACTTCTACATTGTTAACCCTCATATATATTGAAGGATATATACAGTATGAGTCTGAAGGACTTTCAGACTCTTAGCCATTTAGCTGAACCTGCACATACAAAACACCTGGCAGTTCAGGAAGTCTCAAGGTGAATATCACCATGAAACTTTTGAGGCCACCAACTGTTAAAACAGCTTGGTACAAAACAATCTAATTTGGGTTTGTTTTCTAAAACATCATAGTGGCTCAAAATGGACCAATAGTCAGGGTTGATTTGATCCAGTGTGATTTTACCCAGCATGCTGACTTTGGCTTGCTACCCCCAAAAATAGGTTAAATGGCCTAAGAACAGAGATAGATATCATGTCACGTTGAGTTTGAAGAGAAAAAAGTAGAGCAGTGGACGTTTAATAAGTAGTCAGACTAAGTCCTGTTTCAGCAGATTTTAACTATTTAGCAACTCAAGCCAAACTCAAAATCAAAATCTTTCTGTATATAGCGCTATTAGTGGATATATTCTGGCTAGAATTTCACAAAAGATCCTTTTTAGGTTTGTCAATGTTTTCTTAACTGAAATGTGTCAATATGTAACAGACTTCTGTCATAAGAGCATAATCTTTGCATTGACTTAAAGCAGTGGTCTCAAACTGCATTCCTTTTACTTTTAGATGTGTCCCTTGTCGTACACACTGGATTTAAATGGCAAAACTGCCCTTGAGGACTGGAGTTTGAGACCACTGCAGTTGAGACAAGAAAACGTCTGTGGTTTATTCTTCCAGAAAAATGCTGGCAATTTAATCCATAATGGAATAACTGAATATATGTAGGCTTATTTGAATGAATCATAGACAGGACAAAGTCTATTTTCTCATGCGATTTCCATTTCTTCTTGACAAAAGGTGTTTATCCAACCGTGTGACATGGAGAACAATGATGAGAACCAGATTCAATGTTTCCTCTGGGATATTTTAATGTAGCACAGTGACAGGCTCAGTGTTTTCATTGTCAATCAAAGACCAATGAAGGTTGACTGAGCAATCATTTTGTGTCTGCAAGAAGAGTTCATCTTCTAATTCTATTCTGCAGTTGGATTTTAACCATTGAAGCTCAAAGGCTGTCATTTCATTTTTAGGAAGGTGTCAAATACCACTGATGAAGTGATGATGATATGACACCAGATTTGAGATTTGAAAGTAAAATTGGGAATAATGAAGAAGTTCAAATTTTTATGTGTAGAAAGCTTTAAGCCACGTTTCCTTTTTTTTTTTCATATCACAAATATCCATTACTTTATGATGACCGATCACTTAAAATCTCCAAGTAATATGCTGATGGTTGTGGTTGTAATATGACACAAAGTGGATAAATTTCAAGGGTGTGAATACTTTACCAGGGTAGGGTTTATTTGAGTTCTTTCCTGATTTGTAAAACCAGCGAGTTTAGATCAATCAACACACCGCCTCACGGTTAAACACATAGAATATCAATCTGCACTCCTTCAGATGCCACATGATTTATTAATGCAACAAGCCTCATTATTTAAGAAGCATATTGTGCAACACAATGGAAGCTGAGTCTCTCCAGGTTTGGAATCATAAATCCCCTTCAGGAGCAAAGTCTCAGTTATTCATGTCTAGCTGCAGGGGATGCCTTCAGGGATATGCAAGCAAAAGTAAACAGATTTTTAAGATAAATATAGTGACAAAGACTCTTTTTAATCACTCAGTTCAGATGTTTTCTGAACTGAGTGGAATGACTGATTTTCCATACTCTATCCTTCTGGGTCTTCTATCTTATTTTTTCTATCAGTGGACTGAGAAGTTTGGCTTCCCTGACTCTTCCTGCGGTCTGTCCAACAAACTAAAAGTTTCTCAGATTCTCAATCATCCACATGGTTAAACAGATGTCTTCAGTAAGATTAAATCCACTGGTATGATTTCAGAAATTAATTAAAAGGAGAGCAGATGTTTCATTTCTCAGTATGTAGGCGCTGCATTAATGGCCACAAATGCAGATTCAGCCACTAACATAAAACCTGAAATTAGTGAAAAGGTGAAAATGTTTGTATCGTGACAGTTGTATATTTTAAGCCTTTAAGTGCCTTTCTTGATTTACTTTTTAATAAAAATTAGCGGAAAAAGTGCAATATATTTACACCATTTAGACTTTAATATAATGAAACATGTACAGTACAGACCAAAAGTTTGGACACAACTGTGAGTCCAAACTTTTGGTCTGTACTGTATATTTTAATACAATTTCTCATTTATGAATTTAGTAAAAAGTATTTGCATCATTAATCAATAAAATATTATTTTATCAATATTCAGATAAATATTTAGTCAAAATCAACCGATAAACAGTTCAAGTTAAAGAGTTTTTACATCTTGTAAAAGTATTTAGAGTTTTTACTGTGGATTCTTGTCCCATTTTACCATCTCCTGTCAGTTCTTCCTGTGGTGGTTACTGTTCAGTCCAGATGTCTGGGGTACACAGACCCTTGTTGGTGTTATCTCAGGGAGACCTCAGGTGCTCCTTCCTGCTTCACCCATTTCAGAGTGTAATGATGTGTCAGCTTGTCTCTCTAACACTATGTGTATCTCTTCCAATGTCCTTACCAACGGTTGACTCAGCTCAGGCATGTATGTATGTGCATTGTAGCTGATGCTAAGCTCAAGTGGGTATTAGGACAAAACTGAAAATTGAATTTCCAACTATTTTTATTATTACACTGAATATAATTTTAGAGTTTTGTGTATTTTTTGTTCAGGTTGACTTAAAAAGTGAGCTGTTATTGTGACTGGTAAATTTTTCAAGCTACAGAAGTGTAATTGTTAAGGATGCGCCATTATGAAACTTTGTGCCAATATCTGAGAGAATTTACCAGTATTGCTAAAATTGTTTATTACTCGATTAATAGTCAGACTAATTAATAGATTATTCTATTACTAAAATAATCATTTACAACAGACATAATCTTAATTAGTTTGAACTGTTTTGCAAAAAAGATTGGACGAAGATTTCAGTGTGCAGAAGTGAAAGCCTCAGCAACTGCACTACGTAGTTACCATTGGCCTATTCAAAGTCTGTGGTCGTAGCGTCTGTGTTTGAAAGAGTTCGGCAGGACCTTTAATGTGACATGTAGGACTACAAAAAAAGCAAAGCTTATGGATGAGTTTGGTGATGATCACCTGCCTCTGTTCTGTTTTCCTTTTTTATTTTTAGTTATTTGTTCACAACAACGCTGTAGACATGCGGCGTGTCTGCAAAGAAGTCCCATGCGATTTGTTTTCAAATGGTCTCTATGAAAAGTTGGAAATAAGAATATGCTGGGCTGACTATCTTAGATAGTTCAACGGGTGGACATCAATCGATTCATGATGCAAAGCAAATCTTTATTTGTACAAAGGTACAAATGTAGAGACACAGCAGCCTCGTTGTGTTCCTGTGATGAAACAGACTTTGAAAACAGCTTGTTGTTGACATTCAAACATCTGCCAATCAGTGAGAGAGGAGAAACTGGTAAAAAAAAAATATAGACTCCTGCAGTAAAACTGATGTGTTGTGTCAGATGTGTAGAAATACTTTCATTCTCCTGATCACAGAAATTTCAGTTTCCATGGAAGCAGACCAGACAGCCACACTGACCATGAATAGCATACTCAGTGAGCTGCAGTCGGGTCAGAACCGGCTTCCTGCGTCAACATGTGCAGCAGACATGATGTACTGATGATTCACAGTCAGGTGGAAAAATATCTGTTTGGATAAAATTGGTTTTACAGAAATAATCTTAGAAATTCAAGAGCTTTTTTTAAAATTATTTCTCAGAAGTGAAAACGCAGCGTGGATCTGCGTCATGAAAGAGACGCTTTACAAATCAAAAATTAGTTTTAAAATAACAGAAAGATCATGACTAATTTGAAGACAGATGGCGCAACAAAACAACTCTACTCTTAATAAAAAAAAGAGGGCTTTGATCAATACAGCATTTTAAATTGAGGGCAGAGCTAAAGAGTTGTGCTATGTCGAATGATGTATGTAAGAGTAAAACATATATCTGTATCTTTACAAATGTATTTCATATTCATTCAACATATCCACTTTAAAAAAGATTTTATCAAATTAAGAAAATCTGTTTTCTGTCTGAAACCATGGTGAGTCATGAGCCTCAAGCTGGGTCAGTCAATACAGGAAAATGCATCCTGTTTTAGTGGGAACGCCTCAAAAGGCTATTTATATTTCAGAAATGTTCATTTTAAATGTACTTATCTTTGAAAGGCTCATGAATCTCAGTTGTACTTTTTTAATGCATTTCTTTCATTTTTACAGATTTTCATGCTAGTAAGTATGTTGGCAAATGCCCTTTAAATTAAAAGAGTTTTGTACATTTTATGTGCCATTTAGTCCAACCGTGAAAGTAATAAAATCCAAAGCCAAAATTATAATGACAAGCAGCAGGAAGTGCTGGAAACCGGGGAACTTAAGAACTTAGCACATGGATTACTGATTGAAGACAGGTGCACTGATTGTGGATGAGAGACAGATGTACAGAGCTGGAAGGCATCACAGGAAATAGTTGAGAATATTAGAAGCCTAACAGGAAAATATCAAAAACAGCTACAAATATTTCAAAACTAGACCTTGTCTTCTATTTAATGTGTTTCATTTCCCCCACCTCATCCAGTGTACTCAGGATTGTACAATGTATGTGCCTGAAGTACGAGAACACAAATTATTTCCGGTGTAAATAAACTGATGAGGCAGTTTCCCCCTGATGCACCAGTAAATATCAGCTGGGCATCAGCCGAACATCTGCTGCAGATTTAGTTCTGCAGGACAGACCTCTGAGAAAGCTCGTGAAACCCACAAGGAGCCACTTTAGCTGCTGCCTGGAACTGAATCGAGTCTCCAGCTGTCAGAAGTCGTCATCTTTGACTGCTTAGAGTTTAATCAAACTAAACTTTCCCCCTCAGGAGGCTTCCTGAAGCTTCCCATTATTCACACTTAGACTCGTCAAAGTTTCCATGCCTCTCAGGAGCTTGATGAAAAGCTGTTCATATATCAGCTATATGATTAAAAATAAGATGGATGCATATTTGTTCGCTTTCATTTAGTCTTAAATATATTTACAGACTGCTTTGCAATTTCCAATTTCCATTTTAAAGAGTCTCATTTGAATAAAAAGGAGCAGAAATGCCACATTCAGATGAACCAATCTTCATCAACCTGGATGATCATCAGTTTGCTCATTATGTAAATGATTTCCAGGCATAATAAACTTATTAGGATGTAATATGCATGTTGGATCTGATTATGAAGGCTTGATAATAGTGATGTTTTAGAAAAAAAAAACAGAAATGTGTGCCACATCTACAGGGCGTTGGAGATTGGAACTTTGAAATTTCTCAGATTTTGTGAAAAATTTTATGTGATTGGGTAAGTCAAGGTAGTACACAGCTTTGAGGTAAGATGAAAATTATTCATAGATTATAACTTTTCTGTTTGAAATGAAAATCTAAATCGAGCTCTAAGAGATGTCCAAAACTTGGAATATTGTTTTAAAACTTAACCATTCTTTAAACTTTTTCTACAATCTAATCCCTGACATTTTCTGAATAAATGGTTTCTTTCTTTCATATGCTCATGACAATATCTGAGGTTCGGAGCACAAATCGTTGGAATCCACCATCTAAGTTATTTTAAACTTTTTAAGCATCATTGGAGTTGCATGTTGAATCATAATTTCTTTCTTCAGGGGTTTCTTTCAATTGATGTCAGATGAATTTCTGGCAAGAAGTATTCAAAGTTTACTTCATCTTGATAATCATGTGTACCAGTTTTTAGTTTCCAATAGAAAACAGATATGACATGGGCTAACTTTAAATGAAACATACAGTGAACACTTACTGTCTCAGACTGAGGCTAAGCAACACAGATGGGCTACAGATCAACAGAGTGGACCATCAAGAACAGCACCTGCTGATAAATCACTGTTACAAGGGCTGATTATTATCACATCAAGTTCTGTTAGGAAAAGAAGAAGGTCATCAGTGAGAAGTAATGGACTGAAAACTGGTCCAGAAAGTAATGAGAGACAGCTAACATCAACTCCTGCTGATTCTTTGAGTTTATTTACATCCCTACGGGTTTATTGATCTATTTCAGTCATCAGACTCTAACGGTCCATGTGAGAAAATGAACAAAAGTGCAGGAACATTGCTATCACATTTAATCAGCTCTCACCACATTCAGTCATTATTCGATGTTCATCCATGTCATATCTAATCAGCTGCAGAGGATTCAGATATTACAAAATGTAAAAGGTGCCTGTTTATGATCAGACTGGTTCTGAGAGAAACTCTGAGCTGATGAACCAGGTGTCTGGAAAACGTGTTTCCAGAACACAAAACAGCTGAGATCATCCTGAAGATAAACTCAATGT
Organism: Xiphophorus hellerii; assembly: GCF_003331165.1. NCBI lineage: Eukaryota > Metazoa > Chordata > Actinopteri > Cyprinodontiformes > Poeciliidae > Xiphophorus > Xiphophorus hellerii. Next base: position 13,389,336 of record NC_045690.1, on the reverse strand, counting down.
GACAGTGCGAGGTCTTTGTAATGTGAATGGAGTTTTATCTGATCTCCAACAACCAACACTAAACCACAGATCACGCTTCTCCATTATAACATAAGCTGCCAGGTTCAAATGAGCCGAAAGCTCACCATGACGGTATGATACTCTGCTGCCATCTAGTGTTTGGAGCCGGTCTCATTTTAGTTTCGACAAATAAAGGAAATTTCAGAGTAAGTGGAAAAGTTCAAGAATTTTAATTTGCAATTTATTGCCAACAACACGGACCTAAGATATTAAATATTTCAAATCCATTTAATCTGTCAATATTCCATCTGTACCTGCATTAGACAGAAAATGTTCTGACATTAAGAAAACCAAGCCATTATCTTTCAGATATTGTTCAATTTATCTTGCAAACACGTCTTACAGTCAGTGATGGTTCCTGCATCAATGTCACTCTAGAGTCAAGACAAAGATTTCCATCTGGCCCAAATTCTGACCACAATACATGTTTAGTATTTTTCTAATCGAACTCTTGAAGCTACTGTGTTCTTTCTGTTCAGTAATTAGGAACAAACTTTTCAAGATAGATGTTTACTTAAGTCATATCCACTCTCTTTGTCTGCTGGTGTTTTTTATAGGCTACGCTCTATACATCAAAGCTGCTAATTAATTTAATTTATACTAAATGAAATCATCGTAAGAAATGTCTTCTATGCATAAGATATAACATTCTAAGATGCTCAGCAGTCCCTTAAAAGGCTTCCATTTTGATTTCTAAATCCAACTTTTCTGACTGAGGTCAGTTTAAAAGTCAAGCCCTCAGATTTCTGAGCCACACCTTTGCATTAAGTGCAGAATGCGGATTTTCATTTTGTAGGTGAAAAATTAATGGACAGCCCTGGTAAATAGATGTGATCTTGAAGGCAGCATACATTAATATAAAATCTCTGCTGGACTTTCCTCAAAAAAAACCAACAGCAAAAAAAACATCAAAGATCATTACAAATAACCTGTTTTTTCTGGCATTTTTGCATTTAAGATGACTACATAAGTCATTTCCCGCTGCAACGGGTTCAGCTGTGCTTTGCTTTGTGTTGAATTCAACAGGTGTTGGATCTGAGAGCTTTTTTTAAAAACCAGCTATTGATGTGACGTCTCTGTCCTGATGAAGCTGCAGCTGATAATTAACACAGTCAGTGAAAACAGACTCTTTCTATGGGCTCAGCTTAGTGAACATAATGATTTATCAGTGCAACACTAATGAGTACAGATGCTCATTGTGGTGTCTTTAATTTGCATAAATTATATGCAGTCTACAACACAGAATACAATATTTCTGATTACAAAGTGTTTGAGTCACTGAGGTGTGTATAATGGTGTTTGAGGATGGCTCATTGTTGCACCGTGTTCACTGGCCACATTGATATCTAAAGACATTTCCAGATTTAAAACCCACTTGGCGATTTGACATACACTTTTATCAAAACTCTATGGTCATACAATATAAATCTTGAATTAGACACTAAAGAGCAAACAGTATTCTGGATACAAGCTGCTGAAATGAACAGCACCATTGTAGCAGATAGATCATCAATCTGTAAACTTGCTTGTCACTCACACAGACTGTTAGAACAGTTGCATCACATTCTGCTTAACCATCTGATCTTTAACTCTATGCCTTGCCAGTTTTCAGGCAGTTCAGTCTTGATATCAGATTTGTTTTGTGAGAAGAAATTTAAGTACTCAACTAAATGTAATACTTTAATAATATTAAATATTATTAATATACTCAACTAATATTCAACTAAATGAAAATAACTTTGCTAATGTTCAATATTTGTTTTTGTATTTGAAATACCATAATGTTCATTAAAACAAATCATCTCTCCCTCCTTTGCAGTTTTTTGTTTCTGCCAAGTCATTTTAAAAAGGATTTTATACAATTATATTAAACTAAAGTATAAAAACTTATGGAAATAAAGTAGGCATAAATCCAACTCTGCTTTAATGTTTCCTTTTGTTCCTCTGAAACCTGTTACTGAGAGTTTGTGATGTATAACTGCATAAAACAAAATCTGCCACACAAAATCACACAAAACATGCAGTTTCATCTCAGTAAAAGGAATTGCAGGCTCCTGGCAAGCTTATTAACAAACCTTCTGAAAATAAGCTTTTAGCAAGTATTAAACTTTTAATTAAGCCCACATATATTAAATATGTATGATAAATTTTTATCTTAAACATTATGTTTTTATTAGCTGTAAGCAGAAAATCTAAATTAATTTTTTTTTTAAAAGGCTTAAAAACATCACTGTGTAACTAAACTCTATGAGTTTTGCTTAGTGGTTGAGTTAATGAAACAAATTAAGTGTTCTCAAAGCTATTGGATTACTGCCCCCTGTGGAAAAACTCAAAATGCCCCTCACCATATAGAGAGAGATGCCAAAGCATTTTATTACAAGGAATACATTTCTCTTGATTTAATAAAGACATCTTTTATTTTGCATTTCTGAAAGACAAAAATGAGTAAAATCCTAATTAACAAACTTGCTTTTTTCCTATTGTAAAATAAGAAGTGACTACAGTACTAGTGTGTGCAAAAAGACCAAGTGGGAAGGTAACTTAAGGAGAAAAACATGAAAGGAATGCTGGAACGATAAAAAGAAAAGTCTTTATAGAAGTTGATAACTCACAAAAGAGGGAGTGTTTTGATTTTAAAATTCTCTAGTTCCTCAATTACAGAACAAAACTAGTTTCATAATTGGATTTCAAACATACTTGACCTGCTGGCTCTCAGTAACATCCTGTAGCTATTTGGCAGTAACAATAAAAGCTCCTTGGTTGTGGAACTCTACCAGTATGAATCATCCAGCGACAACTTCTCTTTATTTCACTGGTCCTTTATGCTGAGAACTGGATCCACCAGTCGATTGTGAACATGCATTAAACCTACAGTAAAAAAAACAAAAACACAAATATTAGATGCATAGTTCTGTAGCAGAGATAAAAAAAGAAAATTTTACTGAATCTGGAAACATGGTTGACATGTTTCTTTACAGGATAACTTTACAGAAAAACCGTAAACTTATTGACCAGCACATGCTGTTTAAATCTCATTAAAAATGTATCCACAAAATCTTTCACTTCTGCAATATTGTTAAAATATTAAATATTCTATTCTAGAGTGATATAGAAAAACTACCCCATTTCATTTGTTACATTAAGGCTGGAGTGTTGGAATTATTTGAAATCATAAAACTGAATAATTTAAATCTAAAGCCTTTAGCTAATCTAAAACTGCAAAAACACTTCTGATGAGAATTACAAGGAGAGATCAGATAATCTAATTTTAGCTTCTCTAAACTCAAAATGAAGTCTGGAATGTTTCTTATTGCATACAAAGCTCTCCAAGAACCCAGAAAAAATCCAATATAGAGACATCGTCCACCCCATTTACATAAACAGGATGTGCCAGTACCTTTGAAGTATTTCACAGTTTTGACACGGAGTTCCAGCGTGGCGTCCTCGTCGCACACAAAGATAGTGTGCGGGTGCTGTTGGAAGGCCGACACCGTCCACATGTGGTTCACCCCCTCTTCGATGGCCTTGTACAGAGCGAACGCTTTGTGAGCTCCTGTGATCAGAATCATTACCTGAAGGAGAACAGGAGATTAAAACCCAATGAGGTGGAGGGAGGCCTTCCATGTCTGGGGGGACAGGGTGGGCTGACCTCCTTGGCGTCCATTACGGTTCCCACACCCACTGTCAGAGCCATGGTAGGAACCTTGGAGAGGTCGTTGCCAAAGAAACGAGCGTTCGCCACGATGGTGTCCTTCGCCAGAGTTTTAACTCTGGTCCTGGAAACAAGACTGGAGCCGGGTTCGTTGAAGGCAATGTGGCCATCAGGGCCAATTCCTGTGAGGAGGGGATGAGAGATTCAAGACACCGCATGTTAACATGAAACAATCCCAAGATTGTTTCATGAAAAACTTTCAGGAAATGCAAGAGACTAAGACATATCAAGTCACTAAACATCATCTAAGCACCACTCTTTGGTGTGGACATTGTTACTGAGTGAAAAATCAAAGTCAACCATTTTCAGGTGTTTCAACTATGGCCAGTCAGTTAAATATCCTGGACTTGGAAATCTTGTTGAAATCCCTGCTAAGTATCCAAGTATCTAGATCTTTAAGGTTTATAGAAGAAGACTACTGTTTAGTTGCACTGGCAGCTAATATAATGTTTTAAGAACAGTTTTGAATGTTAACTGAAGTCTTATCAGCTTTGTTTTGAAGCTGAAAAATCTTGTTTTTCAACAACTGCTGTCTTACATAATGTGAGTATTCTCCTATGCTCCTAATTTACCTAACAAGAGACTGTAAAAAATATTTTCATGATCAATTTTATTTTAACTTACAGCTTTTAGTAGAGAAATTGTAATCAGTTAAAATCTGTATCAAAATGAAAATTAGCTGCACAACCATGAATAAAAAATCTTTAATTTTCACCTCCAACAAACAGCTCGATCCCTCCAGCCGCAGCGATCTTCTGTTCATAAGCATTGCACTCAGCCTCTAGGTCCTCTGCATTCCCATCCAGGATGTGAGCGTTGGCCGGATCGATGTCGATGTGCTTAAAGAAGTTGTTCCACATGTAGGAGTGGTAGCTCTCCGGATGAGTACGAGGCAGACCTGCAGGACGAAAACGTTTGTGTCAATAAGAGAAGACGACCAACAGTCTCCAGCTGGTGAACACTCGAGGAATACACGCTTGATTTCTTCCAGGAATTAACTTGTTACGGTCACATAAAAATCTGGCATTTTTGCAAATAAATTTTAGAAATTAACAGGGAGTTAAGAAAATTTTGCAAGCATCAGGTAATTTTGCTTCAAACCGCCTGCATTTTGTTTTTTTCCCCCACTAACTTTTGTGACTGAAATTTGATCTAATCGATTCAGCAGCAGAGACGGCAGAATTCTTGTCTCTGTCAGCAGAGAAACGTCAGCCTGAGGGGAGGTGGAGAAAGAAAAAATCAAAACCCTACAGAAAGGTTTTATTCAGACAACAGATTTAATCCAAGCAACAAAACAGACATGAGGGGGGAAAAAAATGAAAAATCAGAATGGCTGAAATAACTTCAATTTACATTTTTGCCAACCACTTTTTACTAAAAGTTTAATGATATAGATAATACAATTTGTTTAGAAGTTTCCATTCACAAATTGAGACTGAGATTTCTGCCGATTCTTCTCTGCAAAATACCCTCAAAGTAGTAAGGCGGTATGGAAAGAGCCTGAGCAAGGGTGGAACAATGTCTCGCAAATGTATCATTGTTGCAAAATACTAAATATCAATGATGCAAAAAACTTCTTGAACTGCAAAAAAAATTAGATAAGCATATAAGTAGATTTCAGGTGCTCTTTGATATTATTATATGTATTCCTTATTGCTTATTGAAGAAGAAATTGCCTTAAAATGTTCTGGTTCATCTATTAGGAAGCTACAACAAAGTAGTTTATTTTTTTGCTGAAAAAGCAGATCTATCCAGATGCAACATGGTCAGTAAAAACCATGTTATTGAGATACAGTTATAGCATTTCGTGTTTCCTCCCAGAATCCCAATACACCATTCTCTATTTAGATTCTACAGTATTTATGTGTGTCGGAGCTGCCGCCAACATCATCATCATACATCACCTTCCTTTTTTCCCCAAAATCGTGCAGTATTACCGTGAACATCAATTTTCAGGTCATATCCTCTGAGCCCTGATAGTGTCATTCTAACACATAAACATGCTTTAATTTAAACAGTTCTTTTATAGCTCACGCTGTATGTTTAGAGACATTGCTCTGTTGGAACGCAGATCTCCACCCAAGTCCCAAGTGTTTTTGCTTAAACCAATTTTCTTCTAGGACACTGCCTATGTTCCAACTGATGAACAAGCATCCCCACAGCATGATGCTGCCATAGGCATATATCACAAAAGGAGATGGTGTGTTTATGTGCAGTCCATGTTTTCTGGAGAGTTTAGGTTGAATCAAACACGACCATTTCATACAGGTACAGGCTGTGCATTCCGTTATTTTAGTGAACTAGAATAGCCATGTACAGAAAAAACAGCACATTTTCCTGTTCTTCCAGCTGTGCTGGTTGTGTTCCGGCAGGCGCAGTAAATTGCACTCACCTACGTACTCATCCATATTGAAGGTTTTCACATACTTAAAGGAAAGGTCTCCACTTCTGTGGAACTCTATTAACTTCTGGTAACAGCCGTACGGAGTGCTGCCTGAAACAAAGCCAGAATCATGGCGCGTTAGAGCCAGTGAAATCACATATACCGCTACGGAGAGAAATACAGTAAAAGGGAGTCTGTTTACCTGTGGGTAAACCCAAAGTAAAGTATCTGTCTGCAGAAGGTTTGAACTCGACGATCCTGTTTCGGATGTATTTAGCTGCCCACTCACTGGCCAGTTCATAGTCGTCCAGAATCACCAGCCTCATGCTGCTGATAAAAGCCCTCAGTGAACAAAGGGAATACACTTAAATCACAACCATAAACAAGAACTGATATTGGAGCTAACGCTAGTATGTACGGAAACTCCTGCAGTTGTTCAACGTTAACTTATTCTCTGTTGTTAATTATCCCGTCATTATTCTGCAGCTACTAGTTGTTTTCAACACCAGAATAATAAAACAGAGCAGCGTTACCTGCTAAAATCCCGCTGGTTCTAATCAAACTGTACACAGCAGACTGCAGCCTCCTAACTCACATGACCAACAGCGGGTTAAGTGAGTTTAAAGCGGAACCTATGGAAGTCCGCTAGTGTCAAAAATCTAAAGTAAAAAAAAAAAAAAAAAACGCACATTAGAAAAAAAAAAAGAATGAAGTATAGACTTTTACTGTGTTTAAAAAACAAGCTCCACAACATCGCAAGTTTATTTTAAGGTGGATGTGTGAATGTTGGGTTTTTACATCTGGTCAAGGAAAGATTCCAATGCTGCATTTCTGTATGGACTCTATACAAATGTTACCCATTTTTTCTGCTTCTATATGACTACATTGAGGGAGATGGTTGGTTAATAATCTCTTTAAAATTGTCACTGGAAAACAATATATACAAATTTTTTATTACCTGCTTAATCATTTATTGTTCTTCCTTATACGCTGCCAATTGTTTAAGATTAAATGTAAGAATCACTAGTCATTTAATGAAACAGTCAGAATGAATCACATATTTTTCATTTTTAGAAAAAAATCTCAATACGGATTTTTTCATCTTAAAACACTGATTCTTAGTCCAATAACATGACTTTATCTAACTTTTGTAACTTACCTTTAATGCAACAGCTAGTGATCAATATATCTAAATTCCTGAGCACTGTTTATTCAGGCTCAGTTTATCTGACAAAGACCTTAGCTCTCATCCCACAGAGTAAAGATAAAGATGAAATCAACATGAGTCAATTTTAATAAAAAAAACAAAAAAACATTACTTCACTTCTTTACCTGACTTACGCATTTCTCTCACACATAATTTGTATTAAGCAGACATATTAATTGGTCATTCCTCCTATTCTCTCACACAGAAATGTAACTGTATTCAAAATCGAATTGAGATCCGAATATATGGAAGACCAAAATGTTCCAAATGAAACATTATGAAATAAGTATAAACATCAATAAACTGGACTGGTACTGATATTGTTGCTGCTCTCACTTACTGGAGTGTCAACTAATCCTTATATCAAGGACTAGTTGATACTAGTCTACACCAAAACCTCTACTTTGGTGTTGACTACACCAAAGTAGAGTCAAAAACCTTGATGTAAGCTAGCCAAGCTTATATCAACTGGCCATGCTAGTTTATATAAGGTTTTTGACTCTACTTTGGTGTACGAATGCTTTACGCTAGTCATGTGATCAGCCAAAGATGTTCAAAAACTAACTGAACCTGTTCTAAACACCAGCAGGTCTTAAGAGTACTGGATTTTCTTCAGGGTCATCTGAGGTTCCTGAGATTTGTGACAGAAATCTGTAAAACCTTGACAAAAATGATAGACAAACAGCATCATTTAAGGTTAAAATTTAATTCTGTAACACTCCTTATGAGGGAAAATTGACAACAAAATTGTAGCATAATTGACGTGTCAGAGCCATTATTTTAAGTGAAGTTGTAACAGGGACAAGAAACAGAGGTAGAGTGGTAAATAAAACATCTCTGCAGCATTAGACTAAGATGATTATCCCAGGATAAGACGAAGGCTGGATGAGCCACATCTGACATTTAGTCCCTCTTCTTGTAGTCCTCCAGGTGAGAAAGGATCCATCCAGAGGGTCCAAGGACCGTTGCAGACAACACAACCCACGCAATTGATGATTCCTGGACAAAAGACAGAGAGATGGATCGATGAGTCAGCAGATGAGTGCAGAACAATACAATCAAACTGAGCTAACAGGCAGGAGAGCAGATATCACCTCTTGGTCTACAAACAAGTGACTGATAAAAGAGTAAATACAATCCTCAAGCTAAAGGAGCAAAGAAGGGTTTGTCATTTATCTTCAGACAGACACTGAAAAAATCTTTGGAACTATAATTCATCTTATAGATGAAACAGTAAGGAGTGTTTTGAATTGAATTCAGTGCAACTGAGGCAAAAATATATGGCACTGACTTTTCTTAAGCCTGACAATCATGTAGGGATGTTTCCCGGTTTGAACAAAAAGAAAACAAGGAATTAATCTCAGGAAGGAGAATATGTCGTAAAGAAACACAAACCTGAGACAACTGAGATGTGAGGAGTTGACAGAACATAAAAGTAATTTCAGTGGTAGTGATAGAACTGTCTCTCAGCACTGCTTTCAGTCTGCATTTAAATTTAGCAAACACGTAAAGCTATCCAACTTCTATCTTTGAACACTAAACATATGGATAGTTTAGATGCAATAGGTAATTCAGCGTCAAACCCATAGTTGGTGAGGCAAACTATCCTGTTCTGTCATCGAGGCTCTGTTGGATATTTATAGCAAACTGAGCTTTTATTCAATATCACAGCAAATTTCTGAAGATAGAGATTATTTTTTAGCACATCTTGTCCATACCTACTCTGGATAAGGAATTACCTACATGTTGATCTTTCTAGCCAAACTGAAGAAAACTAAATAAATAAAATCCATAAAGTTAACAAATCCAATCCTGAAATAAAGATTAAAACAGGTTAGTTGTTTTTCCTAGTGATTCTATAGTTAGAAAACAGCGCCACCTTGGAGCTGCAAACAAAGCTCTCATCAGAAACCTTTACATGTAAACTTGTTTTATGTTGCTCCTCAGCAGTTGTAATAAATGTTAAACTGCTCTCCCTATTCCAGATCATTTCCCCCGACAGAGCGCTCTGAACAAGTCTCAGAAGTATCTGCACATTGTGTCATACATGTCCTGCTGTTCATACTAAAGATGGAGGGATTTATTTAAAATAAACAAGTTGTTAAAGAGAAACCTGCTAATCAGAGAAGAACAGTAAAATAGTGGTACCTTAATAATAGTAATATGTGTTGGTTCTTTGGTTTTTAATACTTGGATTTCTTCAGGGAGATTACTTGACGTTCAGAACCAGTTAAACATTTTAAACGACTTAAAATGAAGTTATTTTAAAACTGAATCTCATTAAGATTCAGTGTAGTATTAGGTCATTAAACGTAGTCTTGTTTAAACTAGTTGACCTTTAAAGTGACTATATAATTGATTAGAAGAGGCAAAAAAAACTATTCTGAACAGTTTCTTAATCTGATAGGGATCAGATCTCCAAATCCCTTCATGCCAAACTCGGAAAAATAAATCGAAAAAGATTTTTGACTAAACAAGAGTGTGTGAATCCACCATCAGTCACCAAAATCAAGTTGGTTTTTGAAAAAAAATTATAATCTATAGCTAAAGAGAGCACAGACTATGACCTCCAAAAGGACAGTCGTTAGCGGCTAGCAGTTAGCCGTTAGCTCAGACACTCACAACGAAGCCGATTTTCTCTTTTGGCGGTTTGGTGTACAAATTCGCCGTCTGGGAGACAGTGTGTCCCCGCAGGACGGGTGCGACGCGGCTGGCAAAGGTCCTCAAGATCCCCGGCATTTTTTTTATTATTATTGACACGATGTCAAGTATCTTCCGTAACAGAGAGAAGGTGGCGAGTCAATGTGAGGAAATGCTCATTCGGTCTTACCTAATATATTACAAGAAGAGTAATGCTTACGGCGCCACCTGCTGTCTTGGATGACGTCTTGTGTTTTTTCAGGACTGAGCTACCATAAAAAGAGCATCTAAGACAGAACGAGTCACAATTTACTTTTTCAACAATTAAAATAAATATACAATAGAGCAATTATTTTTTATTCACTCCAAAGGCCTCCTTTAGAATTTATGTAAGATTTCAGTACCAGAAAATCAAGTATATCAAGTTTCTCCATTTTAAACAGTCATTCATTGCTTGATGGACCAGTCATGTTGGGAAAGAACCAAAGTGGGATTCATCCCTACCTTTTTGATTAAATAATGTAATTTGGGGAGGGAATTAGTACTTTCTGATTTGTACCGAATAATCTCTAATCAGAAAAAGTAGGTGGTATATTGCTACATTTACTCAATTACATTTACTTGAGTAACTTATTTAGAATATAATAGTATAAAATAAAATTAAATTAAATAATAAATTTTTTGTCTTATGCAAAATGTTTTATGTCTCACATTAACACACCAGCAGTTTATGTTAATGTGAGACTTCTTAAAATGGGTTTTAAAGAATCCATGTCCAGTGCAGGACGATCTACTTCAGATTTAACAGGTCTAATTATTTGAGTTTTTAAATTATTCGTTCAAATGAAATCCAGATTTCTTGAAAACACATCAAGTAGCATTTTCAATGTCCTTTGTAAACTTTAGCGTACGGAAACACTTCCTGTAGTAATTAGATTGTGAATAACAAATGAGAATTGTCTATGATGCTGAAAAGACTGCTTGTGATGTCTAACACCATGTAGCATCCTGGTGGGTGAGCCATATCTCCTAGATCTAAAATGCCTCTTTACCTCATCCAGCATAGGAATTTTTAATCTGCACTCATGTTATGTCTTCTTGGTCATATACATTTGCTTTGTGATGAAAAAACACGTGTGGGATGACAACGCATGTAATCTCTGACTGAGGTATAAGAATGTCAGGTGTTGCAATAGTATCTGTAATGTTTGGGGTGTGACGCAATTAAAATGTTATTTTTTGTTGAAATGTCAGTGTCAGAACCCAGATTTCAGGCCACATGAGCAGTAATCCTTACTTTTGTACAAAATACTGGCTCCCAGCAGAGAACAGAGCTGGAATGTAATAATCCACCGAGAAACAGGCTTTAGTTTCCCAACATCAGCTCTCTGATTCTTTATTCTGTTCAAACAGGATCTCAAGAGTTTTTACTGTTCTGCTCTTTAGATTGTACTATTAGTTCTGGTTTTGATTTTTTTAAAACAAGTCAAAAGATGGGGATGGACTCAGAGGTGAACAGTTCTGGTGATGTTGCACCATACGGAGGAAAAAGTGCTTTCAGCCAAATGGAGCACAACATCGTGGCTGGATATCTGATAACTGCAGGTAGGAAATGGACATCATCTGTAAAATTTCATAGATATAATGCTAGATAAACTGAACAGCTAGCAGAAACAGAGAAAACAATATGTTGTGTGAAGGAATGAGTTTATTCAACAATATGGAAAACGGTCACGTCATTGGAAAAACAAAGAAAAAGTTAAGTTGAATATCTATGGTTTCCACATAACATGAAACTAAAGTTTATTATTCTCCTATGGTCTAAATGTTATATCCATGCCAGATCAATCCTTTGAGAAAAAATTGATTCTCCCCTTTAACAAATTTATGACAAAAATAATTAAACTGATTAAAAATAAGGTTCCTCAAAAAACGACTGGAACATTCTCTTTATACAGTGTAGAATATTATTAAGCTATGTGGAGGAATTTTAGGACTCAAGCCAAGCAGGATAACTGATCTCCAGCCCTTCAGAAAGCTATGGTTCCTACATAGTCACAAAACCTCTGGAAAAGTAGCAAATGTGCTTTTATTAACTCTAGATAGAATGGAGAAAGAAACTGGGGTATGGGAAAACTTTTGAATATTAAGATTTTATTCCTTCAATGTAAGAAGAAAGTTTTAAGAAGAATCTCAAAACAGTAGTGTGATGCTTGCATTTATTTGAATTTCATTTATATTTTTTATCTGTCAATTATCATATCTGAACTTGTTTAGAAAACCACCATTGTCTCGTTACATGATTTAACAAACATACAGATTATAAAGGCCAACTTAAGGAGTATTACTTTGCATTTGAATGTTTGAAACGTTAGACATTATGAAACACAAATCTGAAGGAAGCCTACATGGCCATGCATAAAGAACCATAATTCAATTACAACAGACAAAACCACATTACGAAAGGATCACTTTAGGCAACACTTGTCAAGCTTTGTAATTCGGAGCTCAAAAATGTCACCTAAAAATTCAGTATGCTGAAAACTACCTTCATAGAAAGCTTTTGCCTCCTCCACTCTTAGGTGTCATCAGTTTGGCCAGTAACATCGTAGTTCTGCTGATGTTTGTAAAGTTCAGGGAGCTCCGCACAGCCACTAACTTCATCATCATCAACCTGGCCTTCACTGACATTGGAGTGGCTGGTATTGGTTATCCTATGTCTGCTGCCTCAGATATTCATGGAAGCTGGAAGTTCGGCTACACCGGATGCCAGGTGAGGAAACAAATACAGAAATTCACCCACACATTACACACAGTTTCTTCTACTTTACTTTACTGTAATCTTTTGATGTGGTTTTGATCAAGGGTTTCTCTGGATTTTTGTTGGTTTTTTATTTCAGATTTTTCTTTTGGACAAAAATTATTTTTTTTGTTTTTTTTCTGTCTCGTCATGTAAAATTAGAATGGTTAACTGGGTTTATTCTAAGCTACCAAGACTCTGAACAGTGAGCAGACTGTCACCTCAGCTGGTCAGCTCAGGTCACGTGTTTGGACTTTCTTTCTGCAGATTATGTTTGTTTTTGTGCAGATTTGGTCAAACTTATTTTTTATTCCTTTCAGGAACACACATGCCATAAGATGCAAGCATGCTTTCCCATATGAAGAGCTAAAAACTAGTTTGTGTATATTTTTAGTAAACAAGCTTATGAACTGTTAAGTGATGCTAAACAGATTCAGTAAAAATGTCCTAATAAGTATCAAAGTAGAAAATCCGAGTTTGAACTTTTTATTTTGCTTCTGATTTTAGATATATGCAGCCCTCAACATCTTCTTCGGCATGGCCAGCATCGGCCTACTGACTGTGGTTGCTATTGACCGCTACCTCACCATCTGCAGACCAGACATCAGTACGAGCCCACTTTTTCCTCTCCAACTGTTACTTTTACCTTTAGTTGAGCCATGTAGAAGGAAGAAACTCCCTTTGTCAGCATCCAAACCTAACAAAAAAGATAGTAAGATGTCAAATTATATGATTTGAAGGGCAAAATAAATTTTACTGTTATACAACTAAAACCAATAAAGCCAAGAATGTCCTTACAATTCCATGTTACAGTTAGGGACAGCTTTTACTGTACTGTTTTCTTAGTACTTTAGGCAAAATGTCCATAACAAAGCTTTTGGACATTCTGGTTCCTGTTGAATGTATTTGATGCCATAGAACATGTTAAGTGATGGCAGTGGCAACTCCAACCAGTGTTACTCTGCAGCGTATCTGCAGCCTTGCAAAAGTATTCATATCGATTAAATCTTTTCAAAGTTGTTCTCTCTTTAAAATCAGAGAGATCAACACTAATTTATGTTTTTACATCATGTCAAAAGCCAAACTGGAAGTTGTCGACAGAATTGGCATTGTAGACAAAATCAGTCAAAATAATTAATCAAAACAAAAATCCCACTTTCAAAAAGTTTCAAAATAGAAAGGAACATTTGAAATTAATAAACAATCCAGATTTTATATTCTTCCCTCTCGCTTTTGTTGAAGTTATTTGATTTTGTCTCTAAAGGTCAGAAAATGACTGCTAGGTCTTACAACATCCTTATTCTGGCTGCCTGGCTGAATGCTGTGTTCTGGTCCTCCATGCCTATAGTAGGCTGGGCAAGTTATGCCCCTGACCCCACTGGAGCAACATGCACAATCAACTGGAGACAAAACGATGCGTGAGTTTTCAGAAGTGCATATCTTGTTTTTTGTGTAACATAGTTTTACTTCACTTGCTAGACGTTCTTTATAACACACCTCTACTTTTCCTTCACAGCTCCTTCATCTCCTTCACGATGGCGGTGATTGCAGTAAACTTTGTGGTTCCTCTGTCTGTCATGTTTTACTGCTACTACAATGTGTCTGTCACCGTGAAGAGGTACAAAACAAGTAACTGCCTGGAAAGCATCAACATCGACTGGTCTGACCAGATGGACGTTACCAAGGTAAATCAGCTTTGCTTTTCCTAACAGCCTGTTTTAAATACACAACATGGACACTATTTTGTGTGAATATTGAAGGTGATGAATCACTTGTGAGCAGACATTATTTTAGAATTTCAGACATGTTTCCACAAATGTGTGGTGGTCTTTTTACCTTTCTGTTCAGTTTATCCAAAATCAACTAAAGGAAACTGAAGTTCAGAGTCTGTGCTGCTTTGTTCTTGTCAAATCAGTGAATTTCAAGATGGATTGGGGAGAAGTAAGCCAAAAGAAAGTCAGCTTGTCTGAGTCTGAACTCATAGTTATCAACAAAGAAAAGATGGAAAGTTTTCTGCTGGTAATGAAATAAAGTATCTTGGTATATACTGTATATATATATATATATATATATATATATATATATATATATATATATATATATATATATATATATATATTTTTTTTTTTTTAATGGTAGGATGGAGCAGAATAATGGATTTGTGATTCATCCATATTAGTAGTTTGGTTTTGTTCTGGTGTGTCATGTTGTATAAGAAGCTGGGCAGAAAGATTAAGCTCTAGATTTACTAATTTAGCTACATTCCAGCCCTGTGTAAAAGAGCAAAAGGAAAAGACCCCAGACACAACCAAATAAAATATTCACTGCATAGGCTGAATGGGCTCTCAGAGTCAAGGTGGTTTGGAAAACTGATCTGGATGCCCCTGGCAGACCTAGAACATACTGGAGGGTCAAGTGTCAAGGGGTTCCCAAAGTGGAGGTGTCTGGTAAAACAAATGCCTGTGTTTTGTTGCTGGAACTTTTACCTCTATAAGTAGAAGACTAAATAATAACTAATAAAATGATGCAGACCATCATTTGAGTCACTGTCATAAACTTGTGAACTAAAAAAGCAACTCCTACGAATTTAATTTATGAGGTTTTGAATTCAACAAATTCATTGCAGTTTAGTAACTACAGCAACTAAAAAGGATCCTGACACTCCCTCTTCCTAGCAAACTATGCTACACATAGTTTTTTTTTTATATGTAGCACTTAGACATGTTTTTTTGTGTGAAAAATGTTTATTAAGAGTGATTTTAATCACAATTATTTTCCTATAACAAGTCATAGTATGTTTCAATTGGTAAAAACATGCATTTATTCACATGGAAACCAAATCAGTGTTAAAGTTAAGACTTTTGTTATCTGTGTTCCTGCCTATAGATGTCTATTATAATGATCATCATGTTTCTGGTTGCCTGGTCTCCCTACTCCTTGGTTTGCCTCTGGGCATCATTTGGTGACCCAAAGACCATTCCTGCCCCGATGGCCATTATTGCTCCTCTCTTCGCAAAGTCCTCAACGTTTTACAACCCCTGCATCTATGTTATTGCCAACAAAAAGTGAGTCTTTTCTTGACTGAACAAGATTATATTTGAGGGTGTGTTCTGGCACTGTAAAAGATTTTTTTCCTGCAGGTTCAGGAGAGCCATCACTGGGATGATTCGATGTCAAACAAGGCAAAGGATTACAATCAGTACACAGGTTCCAATGACAATCTCCCAGCAGCCTCTGACCCAGTAATTTAAGGCCTATATACCTAATCTAACTATATAGCTATTTAAATGTACCTACATTAAAACCTTAAAATAAACATTTATGTAATCCATTTAACAGTATTTGACTATTGCAGCTGTTTCTCTTGGTGGATAACCAAATACACTGTATTTGGATACACTGTATTCAAATACACTTTCTATTTTCACTTGTAAAATAGAAATTTTACAAGTGAAATTTCTATGTAAATTTCACTTGTTTTTATTTGCTGTTTTGTCCCATTTAAATCAATTCATAGATTTTATACTCATTTGCAGTGTATATAACTTTGCTTTTCTGTTACATGAGGATTTTTATACATTTTATGTATGGTGACCAGCACAAATAGAATAAAGATAAATGTGGCTCAAGAATCTAAATCTGAAGTGACAACCAAAACCTCCTGTAGATTGGCGCCTTGCATTTGGTCAACAAAAAGTGACAAGATGACTATAGATGACTAAAGTGGGAAGTCATCAATAGAACGCATAGAACAAATCTTCTACCCAAACATTGGTTTAACACTAAGCATGTAGTAAACAACAAAAAATTCCCTGTAGCAAAACTATTAGACATGTTTACAGATTTAATACTTTACTTCACCACTGCATCCAAAAGTTTGGATTTTTATAAAACATGCATGATTAAACATTATTAATGGCAAGGCCCCTTTCACTGACAAGTTATTCTGTTAAGTTGACATTGTGTCAGTCTTTGGTTATGGCAAACCTTTTCATTCCATTTTTTGTCACCAAAATAATCCAACATGGCAACAAGTAAATTAGTCCATGAATTGCAGTTGACTAGTAAAATGGATCATATTCTAATATAAATAATATAATATATAACACCATTAACAGATCTTAAAGAAAAGTAGACAATATGTTATCTTAAGACCTCTGCTGAGAGCAGAACAACAGCTCAGAGGATTGGAGATATTTTTCAGTACGGTCTATAAGTCTGATATGTTTAGCTTGTTTCCATCTTCTCCTTTGGGGGAACATTGTCTGGCCCATAATGTGCCTTCGAGGTGGATGGGACATCAATGTTGGGGTCACCATTGTTGGCTGTGTTTATTTGGTTGCTCTTGCCGAGGCTCTTTATGATGCTCAGGTTGGTGCGAGCCGTTTCCATGAGGCTGTTTTCCAGCAGCCAACCGTCGGATTCAGAGTCAGGGTCTCCCTGCCTCAGCAAGTTTTCTAGGGAGGTTTGGAGGTAACGAACACCCGTCAGCACTGACAGCTAAAACAAAACAGGAATACAATTAGTGACAAAAATGAAATAAAGATAAAGTTTGGATATGGTATGCTTTAATTATTTTTAGAAGACCAAAGGAGAAGCTAAGATTGTCTAAATGTAAAGATTTCTCTAAAACAACTGTGGGTACAGGGAAAGTAAATTTACTCCATGTTGAATTTTTTTTTTTTTTTTTTTTTTTACATTTTGTCACATTACAGTCCCAAAGAGTTTATTTTTTTGTATCTGTATCAATCTGTATCTGTTTTCTACAGGAACAGAGGTAATGAGATTTGTAATCAGGCATTAATTTAAAAAGAGGCAGTTAGAGGCTACAAAAGTCATGAGACTAGGGCATATGGGAACACTTTCAAAGCACATTCAAAAGTGTTCTTGTGACCCTGATATATTTAGGACCCAAATCTATTACTGAGTATAAGTGGCAAATTTTGAAAATTTAAGTTCAGATGCTCTTCATGCAGACTAAATGAGCTAAAGAAATTTTGCAAAGAAGAATGGGCAACATTTCAGTATTTAGATGTGCAGACAAATTCAAAAAGACTTCTATGTTCAGTAATGGCAGCAAAATCTGGTTCTACAAACAACTATGCACTACTTTCATTTGTCTGTTTCATAAAATCCCAATAAAATGCTTAATGTTTGGTTTTGATATGTGACAAGTTCAAGAGGACAGATATATTTTCAAGGTAAAGCAGCTATATAGTGTTTTCTTGCCTCAAAGAGCCAGGTAATGAGGACTGTAAGGCCAATGGACTGCATAATGTGGGTGTAGTACTCCAGCAGTGCCTGTCGGCAGCCTTTCATCCACAAGTTTTGGTCCTCGGTCTGATGCTCATAGTTGAAATGGGCCGAGTTGTTGGTAATCTGCTGCTGGATGCAGGGCCGAGGTGAGTTGATATTGCAGCAGCTGAATGGGACTCCATCCATCAGGTACTTCCCCTCTACATTACTTCTCAGTCGACTTGAGAGCAGGAAAGGGATAAAGTTCAGTTTTTATTGGTCAATTTGGTGCATTTTTCTCTGATTGTTTATGCAGCCAAAAAAAAGCCATGCAAACTAACCTGAACTTGTGTGAACAAAATAGCCTCCTTGTTTAATTATGAATAAACTGTGATTAAGACAGTTGGGGTGCTACAACAGGTCGAAGAGCTCAAACACACATGTTTAATAAACAGCTGGTTTTGGAAAAAGAATAAAACAGGCAGTGAGGATAGAGTATCAATGTAAGAAATAGTCTCAACTTTTGCCTTACTGATCAGATACTATGCCTAAGAGCCAGATTTTTGTCAGGAAACAAACCATGAGCTCTCAATTCTTCCAGAAGAAGGGTTTAAATATTCATCTAGAAAATATTTAGTCTGAATTCATATGTAGTTTAGAGAACACTAGAATTAAATGCAACTGTTAAAAATAAAGTTGTTTCTTCTATCAATCTTCAACTATTGAAAAAAGAATGGTATGGTTCAACTGTAAAATGTCAACATTAATCTGTCATTCATTCTGAAGAACAGCTCTGTATTGCTGTCTTTTTTGTCAAGTTTTTAAAATGTTGCAACGACATACTTTACTTACTCTATGACTTCCTTTTTGGACATGTCCAGGTAACGGTTGCTTATCCACTGAATTTGAAACCAGTCTTTGTAGCCGCTGTTCCCACAGCACTGGAACTGTATCTGCAGTGTGTCCACAGTGTGTTTCAGGAAGCAGCGTCCTGGCATGTCTGTGTCTTTATAGAACCTCATAGCCTGCATCAGGCCCAGGTTCAGAGCCTCCTCCAGCTCCCAGTGCATGCTGTAACACATCAGAGCCCCCACAAGCACGCACAGGGTGAAAAAGAAGGTGCACACAATGTAGGGCAGCATGATCAGCTTCCAGCGCAAGAACTTGGTGGAGTCCACACAGTCATAGCAGATCTTCCCACCCAGGAAATTGATTATACAAGCAATGAGGCCCACAGCTATCAACATGTTGGGAACATACTGGATATCCTTCTCTGCCATCAGCTCTTCACGCTTTTTGAGCTCCACCTTGAGGAAGAGCCCCAGGCTGAACAGGATGACCCCTGTAATCACTGAGATCCAGTTGAGGATCCACAGGATCTGGGCCAATTTATCCCTCCTGGTCTTAGTAAACTTTACCTTTAAAACTGCCATCGTTTGTATATTTTGTAGTTATTCCTTAAAGATGAAGGTGGGATTATTTGTGGGATGTAAGTAGATCTTGGAAAAGGAACAGTTTATCCTCCAGAGGGGGCAGCGGATTGAGGGGAGGGGGTTTGGTTGTAGGTTCTCTGTCGGTCCTTTCATAAGCAGCTTACTCCAGTCGTCGTAATTGATATAGTGTAGACGCTGCATTATGGTCATACTGAAGAAGGCTATAGTATAAAACATATAGATTATCAAATGAGTATACTGTCTCAGAAAGGAAAATAGTGATCAATAAGCAGAATGACAATTGACAAGGTTTTTATAAGCATGGATTATCAACATAACAACCATAACTATGATAAACATAAGACATAAACATAAGATCAGTATCTCTTAATTCTATTAAATGTGTAAAAACAAATCATTCCCATTATGCTTACTTAAATATTATGCAAAAACTCTTATTTAGGAAATATTTTAAAAATATTTAAAAAGATCTACAACTATGCTCACCTTCATGTTCTCTGCTTTTGTCAGTAACACTTGATGTCATCCTCATGTTTGCCTATTTTCTCCATGATGTCCTCATTCTTTGTTGAGGGAGCCGAGTGGTCATACTGACACAGGTATCACAAGGCAGCTACGAGAGCATCTGAATGAGACCGGCAGCCAACACCTGACCCTCCACATAATCTCCTTTTAATCATTAATCGGCCCTGGGCCCCTCTAGGGATTTGCACCCACCTTCTGCCACCTATGCAAATCTGACAGTCTCAGTTCTGTGAAAGTAATAACAAGTAGCGGTTGGGTAAGTATGTAGAATAAAATTCAAGAACCGATTTAACACTTGTCTTTCTGTTTCCAAGACCTACTTTGTGCTAAATAATAAGCATGTTGTATTTACTCATTCCTAATATTCTTATGAAGGTGAAAGGTGTGGTCGAGAGTTTCAGTTAGACATAGTTAAGCGCTAAAGCACTGAATGTTGAATATTTCCAAATTGACACAGTAAAATACACCAAATGTCATCTAAATGTAATTAAATATTTGAATATTTAATTAATTCATATTAATTTAAAGAAATTATATATCAATATACTGTGTCTATGTTGCCCTGTGGCGCACCAGTGACTCGCCATGGTGTACCTCAGCAATCACTTGATGATTGCTGGAGAAAGGCAATCCTTGATAGGCCCTCCACGACTTTACAAGAATAAGCGACGGATGGATGGACAGACGGATGGATAGACAGATCGATCTGCTAACCTGAAGATTTGCCTTCAGAAGTCCTCTACTGAAGTCTTTTGAGACTGTTTAATAGTAAACAGTCTCAAACATGGCAAAGGTACTCTGGTTACACAAAATTAAAATTCCTAGAACTGTATATAATCCTGTACTCACCCCTATGTGATGGATGATAGTGACAGCAGTATTCTGTGGGGATGCATTTCTTCAACTATTAAGAAGTGCCACTAAACTGAATGGACGTTTTTGGATAAAATATGACAATTGTGAAAAAGTCAAAAGAATATCAATGCATTTTTATGGTACTGTGGGTAAGTATTGTTTACATTCTGCTTGTAAATTAATGACATAATCTAGAAGGAAGTTAACAAAGTACTCTGAATGGCTGTGCGACTATTTGGTTCTTTGAGATTTTGAGAAATAGTACACAGAGGCAAACACAAAGTCAAACAGGAATACTTCCTTCCCTTTATAATTATTGGATTCTTCTTTTGCAGTACTCCTGACTACTAGTCCGGAGATGGCACGACTCAGCCAATGAAATGTTAACAGAGAGAGATTAGTGGATTAACATCTACAAAAGTAGCTTGGGTGAAGGAAAACATTGCTGCAGCCACTGCGGTTGTTTGAAAATCCACATGACACAACTTAGAGCACTCACTGCTCTGCTCAGACCCAGGAAATTCCATCAACATTCAGTAGACAAATAACCTCCTCTATTGCTGAGTAAGTACTGAATATATAATATTTTTAGATGTCAGAACAATTCTCACAACCTCCATGCTTTAATCTGCTCTTGAACAAGCCATTGATCTAATTATGTTTAAGATAGTCTAAGAACATTACATGTTATAGGTTTGTAACACCTGAAGGACTTGTGCCTGAATTGTATTATAAATCTCCTTCTACTTTCTCGGTCTTTGAGAATTGTATATGACCATTGTTTAACCTTAAATTTTGTAATAAATACACTTAGATAGTGGTGAAGAGGTGGCAGAACTCTGAAAAATTGTTGTTTTAAACTCCGACAAAATTTACAGGCCTGTATAATAAGGTCACAGATTATTATGGCCATCAAAATGTGTGACCAGTGTCAGTTTGGCTATTTCAGGGTTAATTTTACCTGTAAATCACCATGTGAAATTCCTTATCCTGCTGTAGAACCCAAGATCTGACATTTAAGATCATGTTGGAGGGTCAATGGTCTGAAGCTTTGCGTGCTAACAAAATCAGAACTATCTTTCACTGGCTGAAGAACCTGAATATTAAAGGTACATAAAGAATAGAAGAAACCTCTGATCTCTATATACTTCGTGAAATATTTTATGGTAGAAGGTGTGTTGTTTCATTAAACTTTACAAAGGTGATGCATGTTTGGAGGAACATCTACAAACCTTTGGCTCCTGGCTACAGAGGACATCAGAATTCACAAAAAAGGAATTGTTTACCTTGTGTAAGTATTTTTTATTTGGCAATTTATATGTGATTTTCAATGGTAGATATATTGAAAGACATGGCTTTCAATATATCAAGATACTTATTGACAAATGTGAGACAGTCGTCTGTGTTCTGCTGCCCACTATTTTCTCCCAATCTCTTTCTTTACTGTTAAATAATAAACACTAACCTTAACTAAGGGGAAATAACGCAGACAGTGTTTCAGGTTTTGATGAGTTCTAATGTGCTCTCATGGATAAGTTGATTATTTTGCTTGGCCCAACAGCTTTTGGAAGCTTCACAACTGTTCCATGTTTATAACCCTTTCCAAACAAATTAATGTTGATTGTTTCTCTTATTTGGGCAAGATGTTTTTCTTATTTTGTGGATTGGATAGGTAAAAAAAAAATCTGCTCTCTTCCTCCAAATTAATGAGTTAAAAAGCACTTTAAATTGAATATTTTGTGTTAAACCTATTTTATTTAATTCAAGTGGCACTGCCACTTTATCAAATGTCAGTTCTGAAAAAAAATCCCATAAATCCAAAACATTCATAGTTTCTTTTTTCACCCAATAGGTTTCAGTCGTTGTCAGGGTTTGTGGATGTTCCTGGATCGGAGCTCCTTCGCTGAAGTACACATCTTGCTCCAGAGGCTACAGAACCTGCTCATCTTGGTTCAGTGGTTGAGAAAACAACGAGGTCCGTTCAGCAACAAGACGGATCAGCTTGACATATTCTAATCATTCCAGCACTAATGTAATCTTTTTTGACTAATTTCCAATTAGGTTTGAAGGCTCCATGTATGATCTCCAGGGACACACAGCACTCACCGAATGGCAGACATGCCTGTTGGAACCAAGAGCTCTGCACTCTGAAACAACACATCTGGCTGGGTCAGCTGGTTCAGTGGTGGGGCATTATGGGGCTTCTGCCCAGGTTACCTGGTACTGATGTATTTGTAAATGGATGAATTGACATGATAGAAAGCAATCACATTGCTAAAGACTTTTGTGTTCCCTGTTGTTGCTGTCAGAAGCCCAAGAACTGAAACGTATCTCTCAGATGTGGAAGGAAATGGAACTCAGCCATCAGGAAATGTGTCTTAAAACTGCTGGGTAACACCACTGCTCTTTTCCTGTAGAGATTACAAATATTCTAATTCTACTAATATCCTTAAATTTATCCTTAAATTTTGGTATCCTTTCTTTTTTTTCCCTCTTTGAATTTAGGTGGAATAAGAGAGAGATGGAAAGATGTGGCTTTTTGATCAAGGGCATGGTGATGCAGCTGTCCAAAAGACATGGGTGTATATGGACTTCTGAAGACTGCTCAGATCAATGCTACCCTCCACCTTCTCTTCACTCACTTCTGAAGCTTGTCTTGGTTCCTTGTATTGACAACATGTTGGTCCAGGGTATTGTATCCAGTCAGCAATATGTCTAAGAACTCATTACATGGCATTTAAATGTACATTCCTTTGCAAAACTTTAACATTTTCACATTTTGTCATGCTACAACCTCAAATCTCAAAGCATTTTGATTAGATTAGATTTAATAAACTAGTGGAATCCAATCCTGGAGTTTAGACCTAAAATATTACAGCTTATAGGTCAAGGGTTTGAAATTCCAGTCCTCGGACAGTCATATCTTGGTTTGCAGATGCGCCATTATTTCAAATTTCAGATCAGCATGGCCTTTATGATGCTGTTGGTTCATTGATGTTCCCTAACAAACCTCTAATGACTTCACAGAAACAGCGGGATATGTGGAAAAACAATTAGTTATTATGATGAACTACTTTGTATTGGTCTATCATTTAAAATCAAAATGAAATACATCGAAGTTTGTGGTTGTAGCTTGGCATAATGTTGCAAATAATTAGTGCAGTCACCATGGATTATGGTCCTTAACTCATCCCAGCTATTATACTTCATCCTGGATGTGGCTAACTTCCTACAGTGCAAAGACAACCTTCTGCAGTCTTTTTGCCATGCTTTCACAATCCCTCACAGATTTTCCCATCAAATCAAAGCCTTCTGGATGTTTGATCATGGGCGCACAAAGGTACTCATTCAAGAACAATGAATTTGTTAAAATAGAAACAAATAAAGATGCATTTCTCTTTGTGTTCTATCATTTATATTTAAAAATAACTTGATTTGCTAAATAAAGCCAGATAAACTTTGTTCCTAGGCCTCCATGGAGCTCTTGTTGAGTCCCAAAGCTGCTGTCCCTCAATTCTCCTGGCAACATCGATGCATTATCATCTCTCTGCTGAAAAGCAACCAGCACCACATGGCACTGAAGTATCTCCAGTGGACTAAACCTCTCATAGAAACCATAGAGGATGCAAAACTTTGTGCAGAAGTGTTTCTTCTAAGCAGGTGCTCTCTTAGCTTCTTTACCAACTGAGTAATGTCTTGAATTATTGCTTGGCTGTTTAGTCCTTCTGTTTCTCCACCTACACAGTTGTCTGTCTGATGCTTGGGCTTTGTTGAAAAGAAGCCACACAGAAAATGAGGATATGGTCATGTACTTCCTCCAGGCCTGTAAAGGTGTGAATCTACACGTTGAAGCTGTAAAATACATTTGCCAGGGATGCAATGTGGGTTAATCTACATTAACTCATAAATACTACTTTACTTCACACTGCTAAGGCACACTGCTAAAACAGCTTTTCTAACTCTTGCTCAGGGCAGCAAAGTTGAAGTATGTATCTTGCAGCAGAAGAATAAAGGTAAAAAAGACATTTAAAAATGCATCAGGTGTCGAAAAAAGTGAATTGCATGTAAGTCTTGTTTTCTTCAGATTGTTTTAGTGAAATGATACCCAGCCCACTGTCTGCTACACTGTATCAGAATCAGGCGGAGAGAATGTCTTCAGAGGAACTGGTCAAACTGGTCATGAAGGCTGTGACAGAAGTGAGAAAACCAAATCCCAGCATAAGGTACTGAGGCTTCTAAATTATCGTAAACCACACATCAGTGAGACAGGAGCATGTCAATAACTAATGTAATAATAAACTCGGGGAAGCTAGGAGAAAAAAACAACAAACGGTGACAGAAACAGATGAATCTGACTCCAAAACCAAGAATTATTTGTGATGGGGTTGAGTACTACAACATTAGGTGAGGAAACATTTGCACAAATTCTCTGTTGAAATGAAAAGCAGAGAACTTGGAGACATAAAAGAGAGCACTGCAAATCTAAGAACACAAAACCTCCTTCCAGACATAGTGGTAGTAACATTGTCAAAAGGTTTCAGTGGTGCACTGCATTAAGAGGATGGGATAATGAAAATAATAAAACTCAATTTACTCAATTTAGGCTGCATCTAGTATAACGTCCATGTCCATCATGAGTTTATGTCATTTCTGATCAGCACTAAAGCTTTGTGTTCCTTATTACAGTGAGGTTGTGTGGCCAAAGAAACCAAAGAGAAAATCAAACAGCAGAGAAATATTTCTGTCAGTGCAGGCTATGCGCCGCCTCACTCCAAGCCCATTCTCAATGGAAGCTGTGAAAGAAACTGAACAAACAGCAAATACAGAGGATGACCAAGGGGAACACTATGCTCTCCATTCTGTATGTAGTTTAAGTCCCCATAGTTATTTTTTTTTTTAATGTATATGTATTTTCAAGTGAAACAGTCACAGATCTTTGTGTCTCTGTTACAGAATCAATCTGAAACACCGGATATTCTGACTTCTGAGAATCAAAGGTCTTTGTCTGCTCTTTCTTTCTCCTCTGCCTCATCAGCACCTCTGTTGAAACATCCTCACTTCTTTGACAGCACCATAACTTTGCAGAGGATTTCAGCTTTTCTCACTGATCAGGAGATCCAAACTAAAGAAGATGATGAAGACGATGAGGACAATTTCACCTCAGTGGATGATTCTTTGCCACAATGCTGGGAGCCAAAACTGTCACCAGATGGCGCCACAGAACAACTTTCCCTCTGTGACTTAGATAAAAGTTTAAAGTCCCAAGATAAAGTAACAGCTTATGCTTTGCAAGGTGGAGAAGATGACAGGAAGTACACACCAGGAGAGCAAGTTGCTGATGATTCTCCCAAAATGGCCGCTTCAGGTTCCCACAAAAGGGAAGACCAGTCAGATGGTTTTCTGGTGATATCAGCAGACCAGGTGGGCACAACTCACAAATATGAAACTGCATATGTTCTGTTGTCTGTCTTTTACTGCACATTTTATGATCAGAAAGGGGATGAGCACCACCAGCAAAAGGAAGCTCTGGGATGTGGCATTCAAGACTTCTCCAGTACACCATCAACAACCCTCCAAGGTCCAGTGACTGACCTGAACCAAAGGTTGGTTTCAGAGGACAACACTGGCCCACCAACAATTGGTAAGCAGGACATCTCAGGTTGTAGCTCCGAGCCACCCTACAGCATCATATCCACTTCAACTCTCTTGACTGCTGAGAATTCCTCTGAATTTAAGTGTCTCTGGAAAATAAAGCATTTTTTAGATTGCTATACTTTTTTTCTAACACCAAGTAGTCTGATTGTATTTCCCCTTCGCAAGTTTCATCCACACTGTCAGATGAACTGTTTTTGCCCTATTCTCTTTAATCAACAATTCCAATTGTTTCATAATCCTGGGTGAAAAAAGTATTTCCACCAGAAAGTCTGCACCCATCTGCCTCCACTTTATCATACACAGGTTCTCAAGTAGCCAAAGGGCTCATTCCATCACTGTTCTGTTCTACCAATATATTTCTTCTCAAATTATTTTTTTGTCCAATGAAACCAAAATTGGTTATAATTTATCTGTTTCATGCTTTCAAGATTTAAGGTCTTCTAGCTTGAACACATTTTTAACTGTGAAATCATATATTGCAGGAAAATAAATTACTTTGAGAGAATGCTAATTAGTTCTTTTGAGAGATGACTGAATCACAGAGAAATTGTTGTGCTGCTCAAGGGTTAGAAATACAGGTAGCAGCACCAAAAGGATGGGGACTGGGGAGAGATTGGTTTCCTTAACCTTACTGCGGCAGCCATTCATCCATAAAACACCCCCTATTTCTCCACTGCATTTCTCCCACCCCATATTCTATGCATGTGTGTGTGTGTGTGTGTGTGTGGGGGGGGGGGGTGTAGGTGGGTGTGTGTGTGTGTGTATGGGGGAGTACCTCACAGCTCTGCAGATGCACCTCTTTTGATCACAGCTGGGCTTGTTGTCCCTCACTCATGCACATCTTTATAGCTAAGTCAAAGACATGAGACTGGTTAAAAATGATGAGAATTTTTTTTTTTACCCAATGGTTCATCTTATGTGATGGTTTCTTTTAAAAGAAACTTTTATGCTCACACAATGCTAGCATAAAAGCAATATCTTCAACATTTACCTTTCCCAATTCATAGTTTTCCTTCTACTTGCTCACAGATAACACCACATCTTCCTGTCTACTTGGCCCCTCATTCACCAACAGACTGGCCAACTTCACTGATTTCTCTGCAAAGCAAACAGATGACAAACAGGTACTTTATTTTTTTCAGTTCTTCATATACAGATACGTTGTCATCAACGAAGTGAAACATTATCCGACCTTTAGGGGGCACTATTGCTCTAGTTAGCTACTTGGTGTTGCTGGGATGATCTCATTTTTAGGCCCTTGGGATTTCTCCTCATCACAGCCCAGCAGGTGTCCTCTTTACTCCCCTTCATCCGTTGTTCTTCTGTCCTCCAGCATAAACATCACTGCTTTTAAGATCTCCTCCCACAATGATGTCATTTTTCAAACAGAAGTGCAGGTCACATTGTTGCTTTTGTACATTTGTTAAAAAATAGATGTGTCCTGCCCGGTCTGACTAGATTCATATGGATTTTGTGCTTTTATTTTTACCTAGAGGACTAAAGGACTCACTGGTGGATTAAGATGTGTGGACCTCAATTTTTATGCTGATTGGGTAATGAATTATTAGGGATGTTGTATTATTATGAGACCAGAAGTATGTCCACACAAAGCTGTAGTTCATTAAACTGTATGGTTAATAAAAAATAACTACAGATTATTAACCTAACTGTGGTGCCCTGCAAAATATGTTGAAATTTACATTTTGTCATCTAAGAACTTCAGTATATCTTTTCAGTATTTTGTTTGCAAGTAATGCATAATATTTAAGCTGAAGTAAAACAATACACAGTCTTCAGTTTTTCTGCAAATTAAAATTCTGAAACATGTGGTGAGAATTTATACTTAGCCACCTAACACACACACGCACGCACCCATGCCTACACACGCATGAAAACAGCAGATCAGGCAATCAACCTAAAGATGAAACAGAGCACTGAGAGACAAAATTGAATTGGTAACACTCACAGAACAGCAAACCATCTCTGGAAATACATTTAAAAAGCAATTGGTAAGCATACATTTAAGACAATACAATTAGAAAAATAACGGCTCAAACCCTGTTTTACTGCTTGTAAACTGTGAATCCAGAATGATTCTCTTTGTAACAAGTCTGTTTCTGTCATGCCTTCTTTTAGAAACAGACGTTTAATTTTCTTGACATTTAAAGATGACCAGCTGTGTTAAAGTGTCTAGCCACAGGGAATTTCACATCTTTGTCCCAAATATTACTTTCGTGTTCAGAAATGTCTGACTTTTGTTCAGTTTCACCAATCTCTCCAGAGCCGCACAGGCATTTCTGTGAATAAGCTATATTATATTAATATGGTATTTGCAACTCCTCTGGAGTTCCCACAGGCATCTTGACTGATCCTCTGATTATTTCCTTTTCCAACTGTTAGTATAGATTGACATCTATGTCTTCATAAGCTTGTAGTGCTAATGATGGATTGAACTGACTTAAAAGACATGTTTGAACTTAACTCTGGTTTAACTTCTCCACAATATTGTCCTTAACCTGTCTGCTGGATTCCTTGGGCTTACTAATGTTATCTAACAAACCTCTAAGGCCTAGACAAAACAGCTGTATTTATAGTGAGATTAATGAACATGCAAGTGGACTGCACTGATTAGATGACCTTTATAAACGATTTGTTGCAATGGATTTTATGTAAGCTAATGTGGAAACTAAACTTTCTTTTGGTTTGGAAAACCCAAAAGAAGGATATTTAAATTAGTAAATGTAGAAGTGCAAAATAAAAATTTAAAAATCTGGATTGAAACTGCACTGCTTGCTTAAAGAAACATGCAGCAATGTAGTGCTAGCCACTGCTACAAGTTAAAATATTCAAGGTTTAAGGTGAGATGAATGGTCTCTATTAGGAGCATTTAATCAGTGGTTGGCCCAGTGCATCCTTTCTACTGCGCCCCTCAAGGGGAAAGATTAATGGGTACAGGATATTTCATTAAGCCCTTCACATCACTGCTCAGGATATGAGGCTGTAATTGTGTCTGTTTTTCACTCTTGCTTTGTGTTACAGGCAGAAGGAAAGGAGCTTGCAGGTTGGAAAGGGAAGTCTCCACAACAAAGAGTCATGAGTGGAAGAACACAATCCAGAAAAGGCAAACGAGTGAAGAGAACATGATGAAAATAATGCATGAAAAAAAAGAGTTTTTTGAAGACATGAATCTCGTTTATATATCATGAACTCACACTCTGTAACACTGACCGATCAACTAAACATTGGACATACCAGCAACATGCAGTACATACTTTCTTGAATGTTTCTCGGAGCTATATCTGAAAGTGTCACAAACATTATTATATATATATATATATATATTTTCACCATTGTCTGTTCAATATTAAAATGATACATGCTGTTCCAGATAAAAACACAAATACACCACATTAAAAATCCACTGATGTTATCTTTGGAAGTGATTCCACTCTTTACATTCTTTGCTGGCTTCCCCCATGCATGGAAAAAAATGTGATGTTTGCTTTGCAACCATAGTATCTCATGAAAAATGGATGACCTCCCAATGCTTTCTTCAGCCCATTCCCCTCTATATTTACCCAGAGTCCAGGGAATGCATTTGGGTTAGCATCCCTCCCCTTATCCCTCTCTTGTTCGGGTGAGTGAATAACTTAACACATATTTCAGGTTGACACACTTCTCCTGCGGATCTCCCCTGGGCGCCCAGTTCACAAGCCCACACGTTGTATTATTTAAAAATGGGCTTTGGAATTCTGCTCATGTAATTTCCTCTTCGGGCTTTTTTTAAATTTAAGACTTTGCCCTTGCAGTTGTTGTAGCACTTCTGATACCAGAGGTTGTCCAAGGTCTAATCAGGTAGGACATCAGCTCGACTACATTTAGTTAATTTTGTGTTGATTTAATTAATTTATATTTATTTTTTGTGTCGATTTAATTAATTTTTTAAAAAGGATGAATCCTTCTCTTTCTAAATTAGCGATACTATTACATAATTAAAAAGTCAAAACAGATTTATGCATATTTCCCAGGATTTAGATTTTTTGTTACAAAAATGTCACTATATCAATTTAAGATGATATGAACAATCAATGGGGATTGCGTTCCAGTTGAATGAAATTTAATATTAGTAAATTAATAAGCAGCCTTCCAGGTTAATTGGAGTAAACAGGAAAGACAATCAGAGGTTCAGATGTTGGAATGACTCCTCTAAGGACCGTTCCAGTGGTTGCCCAAAGTCGGTCCTGGAGGGCCGGCATCCTGCATGTTTTAGTTCTCTCGCTGGTGGTAGCAACAACCTTTTCAGCATGTTAATGTTCTTCTTAAGCCTTCCAGTGAGCCATCATTGGACACAGGTGCATCAAAACCAACCATATTTTGTTTTGACTAAATCTAAAGTCCAGAGCATCCATTAAAAGTTACATTTTGGAGGAAAAAAAAGCTTCTGCAGCTGAAAGATGAATTTTGTATGGGGTGTGTACAGTGCATAGCATTGTTGTACATTTTTTGTTTTTATTTATTTTTTTTAATTAAACTGTAAAAGAAAATCTCCATCCCACACTTTTCTGTTATATACTTTTCAGAAGCCTTTAAAATGATATGACAATACCATAAAACTGCCTCAGTTCTTTGGAATCAAATCAACTTTAAAGCCTAAACCTCTCACACACAAACATAACTCAAGCTAATCTGTGAGCTGATAAG
The DNA here is from genome assembly GCF_003331165.1 of Xiphophorus hellerii. Taxonomy (NCBI): domain Eukaryota; kingdom Metazoa; phylum Chordata; class Actinopteri; order Cyprinodontiformes; family Poeciliidae; genus Xiphophorus; species Xiphophorus hellerii. The sequence continues at coordinate 13,358,109 of NC_045690.1, read as the reverse complement.
ATCATGAAAATCAGAGTGCAGAGCTGCAGCAAAATGACAAGGCCTAAATCACACACCAGGGAGATAATGCAAAATACTGCAGTTCGTATGATGGATACAAATAGCTTCCTGTTATCTCTAAAGCACACATATAAATACTTGTCTTTATGTTGTATTGAATATTGCAAGGCAAACTACAAGAATGACAGTAATGGATCCTGGTTTTAAAAGACCCCTGATGATGAAAAAGCTATAGGTTCACATTAATGGCATATTAATTAAAATAACCCTGTATTTGTAAACCCTTTTGTTGCAGAATGTAAAACTTGAATCTTTTGACATTTTGCAACAAAAAGGTTTGCAATTAAAGCTGGTGTTCATAACGTGTCTGCAGACTAGCAGCTGGGATTTTTGCCCACCGGAGGGCGCTGTGAGAAGGCAACGTCCCACCAAGGGGACAGAGACACCTTGCTCAGCTCAGCAGATGGGCTCATTGGAGCATGTCAGATGGCTGCGACAGGCCGCTACCTGCCCTTCCCTTAAGACTGTCACCATGTATAAACAAACCATTACTCTTATTTTTGAGTATGCAGAGCAAAATGTAGTCAAATGTAATCAGTGCAATAAGGATATGTTACATCTCATATTATTAGAATACAATATGACACATATCTCATGTATCACATGAGATATGTTACATCTCATGTAAAAGATCAGTATTTTGAAAAACATGATTTTTTAATTAGAATTTGATATTTTATTATTTTTCTACTTGATAATTGTCTATTTGTATTCATTGTAGTTCAAACATTTTACTGCAGATGATGAAATGTGTTGGTATCCATAATAAAAATGTCAAGGTTTGTTTAAATCAAAATATTGTTTAATGCTAAAATTATCATTAATATATTATTATTATTATCATATTTGGAGTACTTCCTATTGGGCCAGAGGAAGGGCAGCATTCAAGAAAACGTGTTGAAGACAAAAACTGGATACTAAATGATAGAAGGCAAAATAAAGATCTGCACTGAAAAACAGAACTCAACAGGGTCTTTCCAATGAAAAGCTAAAACTACAATCAGAATTGTATCAAATACTTGAAGTTCTTAAAGTACAGAAGATAAAAAAATATAAAGTATGGAGCACCAGATGTGTCCCAAAAAAGTCTAAGAGATCATGATCTCCCCAATTTAGTTCATACTCTGGTGATAAAACTGTTTGTTTGTTATATTTTGCTTACTCTGCTTTATTTCTCTTGCATGAGATATTTATCAAAATGCAATTTGTAACTTCTTTTGGGAGATATGAAAATAAAATACAATTTTATTATTATTATTATTAGTAGTAGTAGTATTAGATACAAGTACATTGTGTTTAACCCAACATAGCCACCGCAAGGAACCGTGCAAATCAGTTTTGGTCAAATCCACTCCAACTGTAGTAGTTGCGCTCTAAAACGTGGCAGCTCTTAAATCCTTCTCAGCAGTTTAAGACCGGAGCAGCAGTGGAGCGGTTCGTCGCATACGGTCTGGATGCAGATGGAGAGCCCTGAAGGCCTCTGCCCACTCATTAATTTGCTGCACAGTTCGTCCTCGGATGCTGCGCCTCCGCTCGTCTCTGCTTCCACTGCGCAGCCGCACTTTCTCCGGCGGGCAGAAGGCAGAGGCGTCAGACGGGAAAATGGCCCTCGACAATCTGATCTTCGCGCAGTGCATCCTCTACTTTCTGGCCTTCGTGTTCGGCTTCATCGCCGTGGTGCCGCTGTCGGAGAACTCGGAGGACTTCGGGGGGAAATGTCTGCTGTTCACCCGTGGAATGTGGCAAAACGAAAACATCACCGTGTCGAAGCAGCGTTTCATCGTGGAGGAGTGGGGACCCGAGTGCTCCTGCAGCTTCATCACTTTTATCGGGATTGCATCCCTCATCCTATCCGCAGTGCAGGCATGGAGGCTGCTGTTCTTTTTGTGCAAAGGACACGACGAGTGAGTGGCAGTTCACATGTTCCCCTTGAGCAGCTACGTAGGAAAAATGATGCAAAGCTTAATGGAAGCATCACTTATATGTTTAACAATTTGCTTAAAAGGCTACATCCAACGCCTATGATGTTGTGTCACAATTTCAAAATGTTTTCCGCATCTATTAAAACGCGCAGTCATCTTACGCTGCAACTGGAAAATTACGCAGTACCTCTTCAGAATTATGAAAAATCCGCCTTAGTCTCTAACGTATACCACAACAATAAACATTTTTTTAAAGTCTGGATTTGTGATAAAGTGCATAATTATCACCAAAATTAAGCCATGTTGAATCATTCTATGACGTCTATTAGGCCTTCCTAGTATAAAGTGTTTATTTCTGCTAACCTTGATGGTTATGGCTTTCACTTCATAAAAAAAACAACTAAAATTCAGTATCTCAGAAAAGCATCATATCATGTAACATCAATTTAAAAAAGTATCTCACACTGAAATTTTATGTTGCAGCCATGTTATGGCCTGGGCCATTATGGATTATACAGCTGTCCATCATGCAGTCATTGACACCCTGCACAAGGAGGATACTAAAAAGGCTGATGTAAAATGGAAAATTTGGAGGAAGGAAAAAGTGTGGTAGATAAGAGTCCACCTACAAAAGAAATAATACAGCCATGAGGGATTTATTAAACAACATCCATTTCAGAATTTTCGAAGACAATTGGATGGCAGCCTCATTTCTGTCAGTCTGCTTTAGAGCAGCTCTTGTTACAAGGTATCTTACCCCCATCAGTGTGTGAATGATGTAAATGACTGTAGTGTTCAACGCTTTGCTGTCGTCAGACTTGATAAAACGCCATACAAATAAAAACTGTTTACCATTTTACCTGTCAATTCAATGGTGTATTTTTTTCCTGTTGTTGGTGCACCTTTTTCTAACATACTTTTTCCTTCCTTTAAACTTTACATTACTAATATGCTTTCATATAACCTTCAGCTTCATTAGCAATTGTCTTTTGTGGCATATTCTCATTGTGTGGGGTGTCAATAACTGTCTTCTGGATAATTGTCCCGTAGAAGTGTTCTTACACAACATTTCTGTATAAAAATCTTTTTTCTGTTGGTCTTATGCAATATTAACATTTTCCAAGAAGGAAAATTATGGGTTTATATTAGCTGTATTATAGCTTCAAGAGCAGCATAGACCGATTTTGTATGTTTCTTCTTTCTCCCAGCAGCTCATTTTTCAATGCCTTCCTCAACCTGATGATAAGCTCCCTGGTGATGTTCACCATCTTCCTATCCAGCACCATTGTCAGCGTGGGTTTCAACCTGTGGTGCGATGCCATCACTGAGAGTGGGACCATGCCTAACAGGTGAAATAGTTGCACACAATAATTGACTTTCAGACAAAAAGCATCATATAGTCCCTTTTAACATCTGGTTAATTTGGTTAGTTGTGAGGAGCTGCAGGACACGGACCTTGAACTTGGCCTGGACAATTCTGCCTTCTATGACCAGTTCGTAATAGCTCAGGTAACGGTTTTTGTTTCCTAGATCAATCTGATATTTCTTGAAGTGCAGTCATAAATGGAGGATGTCCTTGTTTCAGTTTGGCCTTTGGGCTGCCTGGCTGTCCTGGCTTGGGATCACAGTGTTAGCCTTCCTGAAGGTCTACCATAACTACAGACAGGAGGATCTGCTCGACTCCCTGATCCATGAGAAGGAACTGCTGCTCAGCCGCTCTTCACGCTGCGGCTCTGACCTCAAAACTGGCCTGATCTAGAAACTACAAATCTCTCATCTCTGCCCTACAGTGCTCGTCACAAGTTCACATACGCTCGACATCCACATGGATCTCGTTTTAGATATTGATGATGCATTTGAACCGTTTTTTAGGGTGGACTGATGAACAAGCAACTTCACAGAATTTCATGAAGAATTACATCCACAGGTTATCTCTAATCTATTGGTCAAAATGTCAGGTTAGGTTGTAGAGATCTTAAATTCTGGCCTTAATTTTTCACTACTGTTGTGGGAAAAAAAAATTATTTACCAGGCAATTTTAGTTGAAATTCCTAAATTAGGTTTATTTATGTGCTGCACAAAAACAAGAAAAAATGAAGCTCTCAATAAAAGCTCCATCAAACAGTCACCACATATGTTTTTTCTTTTCTTTTTTTTCTCCCAAGGACAAGACAGTGTCCGACTGTCTGTCAGAATTCTTGTTTTAAAATCCAGTGTAGTGAGTTGCTGTAACACCAGTTTAGCATAAAAAACTGTTGAAATGCACAACTAAAAACCCAAATAAATATGAAAGTTGTTGTGAGTTTATGCAAACCTACTTGTGACCAGAACTGTAGGTTCTCATCTGCCATAAGATTCACCAACGTTTGCCTGTGGAGACAATCAAAATGAATTGGCTTCTGCTTTACATTGTCATAGAATCAAATCAAATGGATCATTTTCTTCCTTGGATGAAAGTCATAGTCAGACAAAAATCTGCAGGTTTTAACCATTGCTTATTGAGTACAAACCAAGCCAACTATTTACCTGAAACATATACTTGAGTCTTCTTCAACTCTTAATTTTCTAGCCACTAAGTATTTATGAGTTTGGAGAAATTTGTTTATTTGTAAATCATATTTCTTTGTAAAGATTTTGCATGGTACCCAGTGCATGACAAGCTGAGCAGGTGGTTTTAGATATAAAGAGGTGTAGTTATTGTTTTCTGGTCTTCTCTAGATAAACGTTCTCCTTAGGTAGGCTTTTGTTGTGAAAAGGCACATCTTGGTGAACTGAGGCTCATTTGCATGCTTAAGCAAAGTAGATCAATCTGTGCTTTTGCAGTGTGTTTACACAGCAGCTACCAAGAGTTGTGTATGACAAATTGCATCTCAAAGCATTAATATATTTAGCAGCTAGTCCAAAAAAGCTTTTAGCATCAGTGAGATATAAAAGAAACAAACATATTTTATGATGTGCTGTTTAGTGACTGAGGCTTCTTCTTCTCACTTAATAGGCTACAAAAACAATATATTTTACTGCTGTGACATATGTATGTATAGCTGCATGCATTCCCGTGGCTATTACATCACATCCTATATTGGTCAGGAAGAGCACAAGCAAGCTATCTGATTTTGATAGGCAATGACAGTTTTATTCAAAACAATTGAAATCATAAAACAAAAGGAACTAAGAAAACCCTCCATAAAGGCACTTTTTCCAAAGTGACCATAAATGTTCAGACAATAGTAAAAAGCAGCTAAGTGTGCATATACAGGACGTGAGTTTACTGGGAATCCTTTTATTGCTAATGACAATTTAGTTTGACAGTACGGAGCTGTGGGTGTTATTTTTTTGTTTGTTTTTTGTTTGTTTATTTCTTCTGTGCAGGCGTTGATTTGCCATATTGCTTCAAAATTCAAATGTGAGATCTCCACAATCAAACAGGATCATGATGATTTCCCTGAAACCTGTCATACAGAGAGCGCTGTTCTGTCACTGTCTTATTGCTCATAACAAGAGGTATGTTGGATGTGCATCACTGTACCCTTTGATACCTGTATAATCCATTTGTGTGCAAGTTTGGCTGCTTTTTTGAATTTCTTTGCTACATTCGATAAAGGAACTCATATATAACTCATATCTACAATAAATTCAGTATCTGGTTCTGATATAATTCTGAGTTTGGCCTCAATTGTTTCAGGGTTTTCTTCTCGTCCAAATATAAACAGGAGTTTGGAATCGGAGTTACACCAATATCAGGTGAGAAAATAGAAAACAATAAAAATAAAAGTATATTTTGGGATTTTTGAATTGATACAGACACACAGTAGACAGACATATACTGTAAATACATAACAGGTGAGATTCAAGGGTGAGGGGCATCAGGCAGTATAGAGGGGGAAATTTGTTAAAACTATCATCCTTCATATACAGTGCCTTGCAAAACTATTGACCCTCACCATGACATTTTGCAACTGTATAGCCAGAAACTTTAATGTTTTTTGTTGGGATTTTATGTGACGGACCGACAAAATATAGAGTATTGTGAAAAGGATAGGAAACGATGCATGGTTTCCAATATTCTATACAAGCAGAAGTAAAAAAAACTAAGGGTCAGTTTGCAGATGAGTTTAATTGAGAAGGAACCAGAGGAAGTGAGTACTTGCAAATCTGTGATTGGCTCCTTTTACTCTGGTATTCATAAAGAACGCCAGGAGTATCAGAGAAAAACAAGTTTAGTACAAACAAAGATGTGACATAAATCTGACCTCATCTAG